>NW_028296710.1:0-91149 GCF_055471065.1 Atractosteus spatula | reverse complement strand
TTCTGCCCTATAAGTTACATGGGAGTGACCAAAGTTGCCAAAACGTGTTTATTTGTGCTGAAAAACACATTTTGAAAACTTCTGCACACTGGGGTTAAGGGCTGACAAACTGGGCTCTTCTGAGCCAGGCAGTTACACTGTGATTCCAAGGGCTGAGAAAACGCGTTTATTTCGGGCTGAAAAACACGTTTTGAAAACTGGCTTGTTTCTGCCCTATAAGTTACATGGGAGTGACCAAAGTTGCCAAAACGTGTTTATTTGTGCTGAAAAACACGTTTTGACAACTTCTGCACACTGGGGTTAAGGGCTGTCAAACTCGGCTCTTCTGAGCCAGGCAGTTACACTGTGATTCCAAGGGCTGAGAAAACGCGTTTATTTCGGGCTGAAAAACACGTTTTGAAAAGTGGCTTGTTTCTGCCCTATAACTTACATGGGAGTGACCAAAGTTGCCAAAACGTGTTTATTTGTGCTGAAAAACACGTTTTGACAACTTCTGCACACTGGGGTTAAGGGCTGACAAACTGGGCTCTTCTGAGCCAGGCAGTTACACTGCGATTCCAAGGGCTGAGAAAACGCGTTTATTTCGGGCTGAAAAACACGTTTTGAAAAGTGGCCTGTTTCTGCCCTATAAGTTACATGGGGGTGACCAAAGTTGCCAAAACGTGTTTATTTGTGCTGAAAAACACGTTTTGACAACTTCTGCACACTGGGGTTAAGGGCTGACAAACTGGGCTCTTCTGAGCCAGGCAGTTACACTGTGATTCCAAGGGCTGAGAAAACGCTTTTATTTCGGGCTGAAAAACACGTTTTGAAAAGTGGCTTGTTTCTGCCCTATAAGTTACATGGGAGTGACCAAAGTTGCCAAAACGTGTTTATTTGTGCGGAAAAACACGATTTGACAACTTCTGCACACTGGGGTTAAGGGCTGACAAACTGGGCTCTTCTGAGCCAGGCAGTTACACTGCGATTCCAAGGGCTGAGAAAACGCGTTTATTTCGGGCTGAAAAACACGTTTTGAAAAGTGGCCTGTTTCTGCCCTATAAGTTACATGGGGGTGACCAAAGTTGCCAAAACGTGTTTATTTCAGCTGAAAAACACGTTTTGACAACTTCTGCACACTGGGGTTAAGGGCTGACAAACTGGGCTCTTCTGAGCCAGGCAGTTACACTGTGATTCCAAGGGCTGAGAAAACGCGTTTATTTCGGGCTGAAAAACACGTTTTGAAAAGTGGCTTGTTTCTGCCCTATAAGTTACATGGGAGTGACCAAAGTTGCCAAAACGTGTTTATTTGTGCTGAAAAACACGTTTTGACAACTTCTGCACACTGGGGTTAAGGGCTGACAAACTGGGCTCTTCTGAGCCAGGCAGTTACACTGCGATTCCAAGGGCTGAGAAAACGCGTTTATTTCGGGCTGAAAAACACGTTTTGAAAAGTGGCCTGTTTCTGCCCTATAAGTTACATGGGGGTGACCAAAGTTGCCAAAACGTGTTTATTTCAGCTGAAAAACACGTTTTGACAACTTCTTCACACTGGGGTTAAGGGATGACAAACTGGGCTCTTCTGAGCCATGCAGTTACACTGTGATTCCAAGGGCTGAGAAAACGCGTTTATTTCGGGCTGAAAAACACGTTTTGAAAAGTGGCTTGTTTCTGCCCTATAACTTACATGGGAGTGACCAAAGTTGCCAAAACGTGTTTATTTCTGCTGAAAAACACGTTTTGACAACTTCTGCACACTGGGGTTAAGGGCTGACAAACTGGGCTCTTCTGAGCCAGGCAGTTACACTGTGATTCCAAGGGCTGAGAAAACGCGTTTATTTCGGGCTGAAAAACACGTTTTGAAAAGTGGCCTGTTTCTGCCCTATAAGTTACATGGGGGTGACCAAAGTTGCAAAAACGTGTTTATTTCTGCTGAAAAACACGTTTTGACAACTTCTGCACACTGGGGTTAAGGGCTGACAAACTGGGCTCTTCTGAGCCAGGCAGTTACACTGTGATTCCAAGGGCTGAGAAAACGCGTTTATTTCGGGCTGAAAAACACGTTTTGAAAAGTGGCCTGTTTCTGCCCTATAAGTTACATGGGAGTGACCAAAGTTGCCAAAACGTGTTTATTTGTGCTGAAAAACACGTTTTGACAACTTCTGCACACTGGGGTTAAGGGCTGACAAACTGGGCTCTTCTGAGCCAGGCAGTTACACTGTGATTCCAAGGGCTGAGAAAACGCGTTTATTTCGGGCTGAAAAACACGTTTTGAAAACTGGCTTGTTTCTGCCCTATAAGTTACATGGGAGTGACCAAAGTTGCCAAAACGTGTTTATTTGTGCTGAAAAACACGTTTTGACAACTTCTGCACACTGGGGTTAAGGGCTGACAAACTGGGCTCTTCTGAGCCAGGCAGTTACACTGTGATTCCAAGGGCTGAGAAAACGCGTTTATTTCAGGCTGAAAAACAAGTTTTGAAAAGTGGCTTGTTTCTGCCCTATAAGTTACATGGGAGTGACCAAAGTTGCCAAAACGTGTTTATTTGTGCTGAAAAACACGTTTTGACAACTTCTGCACACTTGGGTTAAGGGCTGACAAACTGGGCTCTTCTGAGGCAGGCAGTTACACTGTGATTCCAAGGGCTGAGAAAACGCGTTTATTTCGGGCTGAAAAACACGTTTTGAAAAGTGGCTTGTTTCTGCCCTATAAGTTACATGGGGGTGACCAAAGTTGCCAAAACGTGTTTATTTCAGCTGAAAAACACGTTTTGACAACTTCTTCACACTGGGGTTAAGGGATGACAAACTGGGCTCTTCTGAGCCATGCAGTTACACTGTGATTCCAAGGGCTGAGAAAACGCGTTTATTTCGGGCTGAAAAACACGTTTTGAAAAGTGGCTTGTTTCTGCCCTATAAGTTACATGGGAGTGACCAAAGTTGCCAAAACGTGTTTATTTCTGCTGAAAAACACGTTTTGACAACTTCTGCACACTGGGGTTAAGGGCTGACAAACTGGGCTCTTCTGAGCCAGGCAGTTACACTGTGATTCCAAGGGCTGAGAAAACGCGTTTATTTCGGGCTGAAAAACACGTTTTGAAAAGTGGCCTGTTTCTGCCCTATAAGTTACATGGGGGTGACCAAAGTTGCAAAAACGTGTTTATTTCTGCTGAAAAACACGTTTTGACAACTTCTGCACACTGGGGTTAAGGGCTGACAAACTGGGCTCTTCTGAGCCAGGCAGTTACACTGTGATTCCAAGGGCTGAGAAAACGAGTTTATTTCGGGACGAAAAACACGTTTTGAAAAGTGGCCTGTTTCTGCCCTATAAGTTACATGGGAGTGACCAAAGTTGCCAAAACGTGTTTATTTGTGCTGAAAAACACGTTTTGACAACTTCTGCACACTGGGGTTAAGGGCTGACAAACTGGGCTCTTCTGAGCCAGGCAGTTACACTGTGATTCCAAGGGCTGAGAAAACACGTTTATTTCGGGCTGAAAAACACGTTTTGAAAACTGGCTTGTTTCTGCCCTATAAGTTACATGGGAGTGACCAAAGTTGCCAAAACGTGTTTATTTGTGCTGAAAAACACGTTTTGACAACTTCTGCACACTGGGGTTAAGGGCTGACAAACTGGGCTCTTCTGAGCCAGGCAGTTACACTGTGATTCCAAGGGCTGAGAAAACGCGTTTATTTCGGGCTGAAAAACACGTTTTGAAAAGTGGCCTGTTTCTGCCCTATAAGTTACATGGGGGTGACCAAAGTTGCCAAAACGTGTTTATTTCAGCTGAAAAACACGTTTTGACAACTTCTTCACACTGGGGTTAAGGGATGACAAACTGGGCTCTTCTGAGCCATGCAGTTTCACTGTGATTCCAAGGGCTGAGAAAACGCGTTTATTTCGGGCTGAAAAACACGTTTTGAAAAGTGGCTTGTTTCTGCCCTATAAGTTACATGGGAGTGACCAAAGTTGCCAAAACGTGTTTATTTCTGCTGAAAAACACGTTTTGACAACTTCTGCACACTGGGGTTAAGGGCTGACAAACTGGGCTCTTCTGAGCCAGGCAGTTACACTGTGATTCCAAGGGCTGAGAAAACGCGTTTATTTCGGGCTGAAAAACACGTTTTGAAAAGTGGCCTGTTTCTGCCCTATAAGTTACATGGGGGTGACCAAAGTTGCCAAAACGTGTTTATTTCAGCTGAAAAACACGTTTTGACAACTTCTTCACACTGGGGTTAAGGGATGACAAACTGGGCTCTTCTGAGCCATGCAGTTTCACTGTGATTCCAAGGGCTGAGAAAACGCGTTTATTTCGGGCTGAAAAACACGTTTTGAAAAGTGGCTTGTTTCTGCCCTATAAGTTACATGGGAGTGACCAAAGTTGCCAAAACGTGTTTATTTCTGCTGAAAAACACGTTTTGACAACTTCTGCACACTGGGGTTAAGGGCTGACAAACTGGGCTCTTCTGAGCCAGGCAGTTACACTGTGATTCCAAGGGCTGAGAAAACGCGTTTATTTCGGGCTGAAAAACACGTTTTGAAAACTGGCTTGTTTCTGCCCTATAAGTTACATGGGAGTGACCAAAGTTGCCAAAACGTGTTTATTTGTGCTGAAAAACACGTTTTGACAACTTCTGCACACTGGGGTTAAGGGCTGTCAAACTCGGCTCTTCTGAGCCAGGCAGTTACACTGTGATTCCAAGGGCTGAGAAAACGCGTTTATTTCGGGCTGAAAAACACGTTTTGAAAAGTGGCTTGTTTCTGCCCTATAACTTACATGGGAGTGACCAAAGTTGCCAAAACGTGTTTATTTGTGCTGAAAAACACGTTTTGACAACTTCTGCACACTGGGGTTAAGGGCTGACAAACTGGGCTCTTCTGAGCCAGGCAGTTACACTGCGATTCCAAGGGCTGAGAAAACGCGTTTATTTCGGGCTGAAAAACACGTTTTGAAAAGTGGCCTGTTTCTGCCCTATAAGTTACATGGGGGTGACCAAAGTTGCCAAAACGTGTTTATTTGTGCTGAAAAACACGTTTTGACAACTTCTGCACACTGGGGTTAAGGGCTGACAAACTGGGCTCTTCTGAGCCAGGCAGTTACACTGTGATTCCAAGGGCTGAGAAAACGCTTTTATTTCGGGCTGAAAAACACGTTTTGAAAAGTGGCTTGTTTCTGCCCTATAAGTTACATGGGAGTGACCAAAGTTGCCAAAACGTGTTTATTTGTGCGGAAAAACACGATTTGACAACTTCTGCACACTGGGGTTAAGGGCTGACAAACTGGGCTCTTCTGAGCCAGGCAGTTACACTGCGATTCCAAGGGCTGAGAAAACGCGTTTATTTCGGGCTGAAAAACACGTTTTGAAAAGTGGCCTGTTTCTGCCCTATAAGTTACATGGGGGTGACCAAAGTTGCCAAAACGTGTTTATTTCAGCTGAAAAACACGTTTTGACAACTTCTGCACACTGGGGTTAAGGGCTGACAAACTGGGCTCTTCTGAGCCAGGCAGTTACACTGTGATTCCAAGGGCTGAGAAAACGCGTTTATTTCGGGCTGAAAAACACGTTTTGAAAAGTGGCTTGTTTCTGCCCTATAAGTTACATGGGAGTGACCAAAGTTGCCAAAACGTGTTTATTTGTGCTGAAAAACACGTTTTGACAACTTCTGCACACTGGGGTTAAGGGCTGACAAACTGGGCTCTTCTGAGCCAGGCAGTTACACTGCGATTCCAAGGGCTGAGAAAACGCGTTTATTTCGGGCTGAAAAACACGTTTTGAAAAGTGGCCTGTTTCTGCCCTATAAGTTACATGGGGGTGACCAAAGTTGCCAAAACGTGTTTATTTCAGCTGAAAAACACGTTTTGACAACTTCTTCACACTGGGGTTAAGGGATGACAAACTGGGCTCTTCTGAGCCATGCAGTTACACTGTGATTCCAAGGGCTGAGAAAACGCGTTTATTTCGGGCTGAAAAACACGTTTTGAAAAGTGGCTTGTTTCTGCCCTATAACTTACATGGGAGTGACCAAAGTTGCCAAAACGTGTTTATTTCTGCTGAAAAACACGTTTTGACAACTTCTGCACACTGGGGTTAAGGGCTGACAAACTGGGCTCTTCTGAGCCAGGCAGTTACACTGTGATTCCAAGGGCTGAGAAAACGCGTTTATTTCGGGCTGAAAAACACGTTTTGAAAAGTGGCCTGTTTCTGCCCTATAAGTTACATGGGGGTGACCAAAGTTGCAAAAACGTGTTTATTTCTGCTGAAAAACACGTTTTGACAACTTCTGCACACTGGGGTTAAGGGCTGACAAACTGGGCTCTTCTGAGCCAGGCAGTTACACTGTGATTCCAAGGGCTGAGAAAACGCGTTTATTTCGGGCTGAAAAACACGTTTTGAAAAGTGGCCTGTTTCTGCCCTATAAGTTACATGGGAGTGACCAAAGTTGCCAAAACGTGTTTATTTGTGCTGAAAAACACGTTTTGACAACTTCTGCACACTGGGGTTAAGGGCTGACAAACTGGGCTCTTCTGAGCCAGGCAGTTACACTGTGATTCCAAGGGCTGAGAAAACGCGTTTATTTCGGGCTGAAAAACACGTTTTGAAAACTGGCTTGTTTCTGCCCTATAAGTTACATGGGAGTGACCAAAGTTGCCAAAACGTGTTTATTTGTGCTGAAAAACACGTTTTGACAACTTCTGCACACTGGGGTTAAGGGCTGACAAACTGGGCTCTTCTGAGCCAGGCAGTTACACTGTGATTCCAAGGGCTGAGAAAACGCGTTTATTTCGGGCTGAAAAACAAGTTTTGAAAAGTGGCTTGTTTCTGCCCTATAAGTTACATGGGAGTGACCAAAGTTGCCAAAACGTGTTTATTTGTGCTGAAAAACACGTTTTGACAACTTCTGCACACTTGGGTTAAGGGCTGACAAACTGGGCTCTTCTGAGGCAGGCAGTTACACTGTGATTCCAAGGGCTGAGAAAACGCGTTTATTTCGGGCTGAAAAACACGTTTTGAAAAGTGGCTTGTTTCTGCCCTATAAGTTACATGGGGGTGACCAAAGTTGCCAAAACGTGTTTATTTCAGCTGAAAAACACGTTTTGACAACTTCTTCACACTGGGGTTAAGGGATGACAAACTGGGCTCTTCTGAGCCATGCAGTTACACTGTGATTCCAAGGGCTGAGAAAACGCGTTTATTTCGGGCTGAAAAACACGTTTTGAAAAGTGGCTTGTTTCTGCCCTATAAGTTACATGGGAGTGACCAAAGTTGCCAAAACGTGTTTATTTCTGCTGAAAAACACGTTTTGACAACTTCTGCACACTGGGGTTAAGGGCTGACAAACTGGGCTCTTCTGAGCCAGGCAGTTACACTGTGATTCCAAGGGCTGAGAAAACGCGTTTATTTCGGGCTGAAAAACACGTTTTGAAAAGTGGCCTGTTTCTGCCCTATAAGTTACATGGGGGTGACCAAAGTTGCAAAAACGTGTTTATTTCTGCTGAAAAACACGTTTTGACAACTTCTGCACACTGGGGTTAAGGGCTGACAAACTGGGCTCTTCTGAGCCAGGCAGTTACACTGTGATTCCAAGGGCTGAGAAAACGAGTTTATTTCGGGACGAAAAACACGTTTTGAAAAGTGGCCTGTTTCTGCCCTATAAGTTACATGGGAGTGACCAAAGTTGCCAAAACGTGTTTATTTGTGCTGAAAAACACGTTTTGACAACTTCTGCACACTGGGGTTAAGGGCTGACAAACTGGGCTCTTCTGAGCCAGGCAGTTACACTGTGATTCCAAGGGCTGAGAAAACACGTTTATTTCGGGCTGAAAAACACGTTTTGAAAACTGGCTTGTTTCTGCCCTATAAGTTACATGGGAGTGACCAAAGTTGCCAAAACGTGTTTATTTGTGCTGAAAAACACGTTTTGACAACTTCTGCACACTGGGGTTAAGGGCTGACAAACTGGGCTCTTCTGAGCCAGGCAGTTACACTGTGATTCCAAGGGCTGAGAAAACGCGTTTATTTCGGGCTGAAAAACACGTTTTGAAAAGTGGCCTGTTTCTGCCCTATAAGTTACATGGGGGTGACCAAAGTTGCCAAAACGTGTTTATTTCAGCTGAAAAACACGTTTTGACAACTTCTTCACACTGGGGTTAAGGGATGACAAACTGGGCTCTTCTGAGCCATGCAGTTTCACTGTGATTCCAAGGGCTGAGAAAACGCGTTTATTTCGGGCTGAAAAACACGTTTTGAAAAGTGGCTTGTTTCTGCCCTATAAGTTACATGGGAGTGACCAAAGTTGCCAAAACGTGTTTATTTCTGCTGAAAAACACGTTTTGACAACTTCTGCACACTGGGGTTAAGGGCTGACAAACTGGGCTCTTCTGAGCCAGGCAGTTACACTGTGATTCCAAGGGCTGAGAAAACGCGTTTATTTCGGGCTGAAAAACACGTTTTGAAAAGTGGCCTGTTTCTGCCCTATAAGTTACATGGGGGTGACCAAAGTTGCAAAAACGTGTTTATTTCTGCTGAAAAACACGTTTTGACAACTTCTGCACACTGGGGTTAAGGGCTGACAAACTGGGCTCTTCTGAGCCAGGCAGTTACACTGTGATTCCAAGGGCTGAGAAAACGCGTTTATTTCGGGCTGAAAAACACGTTTTGAAAAGTGGCTTGTTTCTGCCCTATAAGTTACATGGGAGTGACCAAAGTTGCCAAAACGTGTTTATTTGTGCGGAAAAACACGATTTGACAACTTCTGCACACTGGGGTTAAGGGCTGACAAACTGGGCTCTTCTGAGCCAGGCAGTTACACTGTGATTCCAAGGGCTGAGAAAACGCGTTTATTTCGGGCTGAAAAACACGTTTTGAAAAGTGGCCTGTTTCTGCCCTATAAGTTACATGGGGGTGACCAAAGTTGCAAAAACGTGTTCATTTGTGCTGAAAAACACGTTTTGACAACTTCTGCACACTGGGGTTAAGGGCTGACAAACTGGGCTCTTCTGAGCCAGGCAGTTACACTGTGATTCCAAGGGCTGAGAAAACGCGTTTATTTCGGGCTGAAAAACACGTTTTGAAAAGTGGCTTGTTTCTGCCCTATAAGTTACATGGGAGTGACCAAAGTTGCCAAAACGTGTTTATTTGTGCTGAAAAACACGTTTTGACAACTTCTGCACACTTGGGTTAAGGGCTGACAAACTGGGCTCTTCTGAGCCAGGCAGTTACACTGTGATTCCAAGGGCTGAGAAAACGCGTTTATTTCGGGCTGAAAAACACGTTTTGAAAAGTGGCTTGTTTCTGCCCTATAAGTTACATGGGAGTGACCAAAGTTGCCAAAACGTGTTTATTTGTGCTGAAAAACACGATTTGACAACTTCTGCACACTGGGGTTAAGGGCTGACAAACTGGGCTCTTCTGAGCCAGGCAGTTACACTGTGATTCCAAGGGCTGAGAAAACGCGTTTATTTCGGGCTGAAACACACGTTTTGAAAAGTGGCCTGTTTCTGCCCTATAAGTTACATGGGGGTGACCAAAGTTGCCAAAACGTGTTTTTTTCAGCTGAAAAACACGTTTTGACAACTTCTGCACACTGGGGTTAAGGGCTGACAAACTGGGCTCTTCTGAGCCAGGCAGTTACACTGCGATTCCAAGGGCTGAGAAAACGCGTTTATTTCGGGCTGAAAAACACGTTTTGAAAAGTGGCCTGTTTCTGCCCTATAAGTTACATGGGGGTGACCAAAGTTGCAAAAACGTGTTTATTTCTGCTGAAAAACACGTTTTGACAACTTCTGCACACTGGGGTTAAGGGCTGACAAACTGGGCTCTTCTGAGCCAGGCAGTTACACTGTGATTCCAAGGGCTGAGAAAACGCGTTTATTTCGGGCTGAAAAACACGTTTTGAAAAGTGGCTTGTTTCTGCCCTATAAGTTACATGGGAGTGACCAAAGTTGCCAAAACGTGTTTATTTGTGCGGAAAAACACGATTTGACAACTTCTGCACACTGGGGTTAAGGGCTGACAAACTGGGCTCTTCTGAGCCAGGCAGTTACACTGTGATTCCAAGGGCTGAGAAAACGCGTTTATTTCGGGCTGAAAAACACGTTTTGAAAAGTGGCCTGTTTCTGCCCTATAAGTTACATGGGGGTGACCAAAGTTGCCAAAACATGTTTATTTCAGCTGAAAAACACGTTTTGACAACTTCTGCACACTGGGGTTAAGGGCTGACAAACTGGGCTCTTCTGAGCCAGGCAGTTACACTGTGATTCCAAGGGCTGAGAAAACGCGTTTATTTCGGGCTGAAAAACACGTTTTGAAAAGTGGCTTGTTTCTGCCCTATAAGTTACATGGGGGTGACCAAAGTTGCCAAAACGTGTTTATTTGTGCTGAAAAACACGTTTTGACAACTTCTGCACACTGGGGTTAAGGGCTGACAAACTGGGCTCTTCTGAGCCAGGCAGTTACACTGCGATTCCAAGGGCTGAGAAAACGCGTTTATTTCGGGCTGAAAAACACGTTTTGAAAAGTGGCCTGTTTCTGCCCTATAAGTTACATGGGGGTGACCAAAGTTGCCAAAACGTGTTTATTATAGCTGAAAAACACGTTTTGACAACTTCTTCACACTGGGGTTAAGGGCTGACAAACTGGGCTCTTCTGAGCCATGCAGTTTCACTGTGATTCTAAGGGCTGAGAAAACGCGTTTATTTCGGGCTGAAAAACACGTTTTGAAAAGTGGCTTGTTTCTGCCCTATAAGTTACATGGGAGTGACCAAAGTTGCCAAAACGTGTTTATTTCTGCTGAAAAACACGTTTTGACAACTTCTGCACACTGGGGTTAAGGGCTGACAAACTGGGCTCTTCTGAGCCAGGCAGTTACACTGTGATTCCAAGGGCTGAGAAAACGCGTTTATTTCGGGCTGAAAAACACGTTTTGAAAAGTGGCCTGTTTCTGCCCTATAAGTTACATGGGGGTGACCAAAGTTGCAAAAACGTGTTTATTTGTGCTGAAAAACACGTTTTGACAACTTCTGCACACTGGGGTTAAGGGCTGACAAACTGGGCTCTTCTGAGCCAGGCAGTTACACTGTGATTCCAAGGGCTGAGAAAACGCGTTTATTTCGGGCTGAAAAACACGTTTTGAAAAGTGGCCTGTTTCTGCCCTATAAGTTACATGGGAGTGACCAAAGTTGCCAAAACGTGTTTATTTGTGCTGAAAAACACATTTTGAAAACTTCTGCACACTGGGGTTAAGGGCTGACAAACTGGGCTCTTCTGAGCCAGGCAGTTACACTGTGATTCCAAGGGCTGAGAAAACGCGTTTATTTCGGGCTGAAAAACACGTTTTGAAAACTGGCTTGTTTCTGCCCTATAAGTTACATGGGAGTGACCAAAGTTGCCAAAACGTGTTTATTTGTGCTGAAAAACACGTTTTGACAACTTCTGCACACTGGGGTTAAGGGCTGACAAACTCGGCTCTTCTGAGCCAGGCAGTTACACTGTGATTCCAAGGGCTGAGAAAACGCGTTTATTTCGGGCTGAAAAACACGTTTTGAAAAGTGGCTTGTTTCTGCCCTATAACTTACATGGGAGTGACCAAAGTTGCCAAAACGTGTTTATTTGTGCTGAAAAACACGTTTTGACAACTTCTGCACACTGGGGTTAAGGGCTGACAAACTGGGCTCTTCTGAGCCAGGCAGTTACACTGCGATTCCAAGGGCTGAGAAAACGCGTTTATTTCGGGCTGAAAAACACGTTTTGAAAAGTGGCCTGTTTCTGCCCTATAAGTTACATGGGGGTGACCAAAGTTGCCAAAACGTGTTTATTTGTGCTGAAAAACACGTTTTGACAACTTCTGCACACTGGGGTTAAGGGCTGACAAACTGGGCTCTTCTGAGCCAGGCAGTTACACTGTGATTCCAAGGGCTGAGAAAACGCTTTTATTTCGGGCTGAAAAACACGTTTTGAAAAGTGGCTTGTTTCTGCCCTATAAGTTACATGGGAGTGACCAAAGTTGCCAAAACGTGTTTATTTGTGCGGAAAAACACGATTTGACAACTTCTGCACACTGGGGTTAAGGGCTGACAAACTGGGCTCTTCTGAGCCAGGCAGTTACACTGCGATTCCAAGGGCTGAGAAAACGCGTTTATTTCGGGCTGAAAAACACGTTTTGAAAAGTGGCCTGTTTCTGCCCTATAAGTTACATGGGGGTGACCAAAGTTGCCAAAACGTGTTTATTTCAGCTGAAAAACACGTTTTGACAACTTCTGCACACTGGGGTTAAGGGCTGACAAACTGGGCTCTTCTGAGCCAGGCAGTTACACTGTGATTCCAAGGGCTGAGAAAACGCGTTTATTTCGGGCTGAAAAACACGTTTTGAAAAGTGGCTTGTTTCTGCCCTATAAGTTACATGGGAGTGACCAAAGTTGCCAAAACGTGTTTATTTGTGCTGAAAAACACGTTTTGACAACTTCTGCACACTGGGGTTAAGGGCTGACAAACTGGGCTCTTCTGAGCCAGGCAGTTACACTGCGATTCCAAGGGCTGAGAAAACGCGTTTATTTCGGGCTGAAAAACACGTTTTGAAAAGTGGCCTGTTTCTGCCCTATAAGTTACATGGGGGTGACCAAAGTTGCCAAAACGTGTTTATTTCAGCTGAAAAACACGTTTTGACAACTTCTTCACACTGGGGTTAAGGGATGACAAACTGGGCTCTTCTGAGCCATGCAGTTACACTGTGATTCCAAGGGCTGAGAAAACGCGTTTATTTCGGGCTGAAAAACACGTTTTGAAAAGTGGCTTGTTTCTGCCCTATAACTTACATGGGAGTGACCAAAGTTGCCAAAACGTGTTTATTTCTGCTGAAAAACACGTTTTGACAACTTCTGCACACTGGGGTTAAGGGCTGACAAACTGGGCTCTTCTGAGCCAGGCAGTTACACTGTGATTCCAAGGGCTGAGAAAACGCGTTTATTTCGGGCTGAAAAACACGTTTTGAAAAGTGGCCTGTTTCTGCCCTATAAGTTACATGGGGGTGACCAAAGTTGCAAAAACGTGTTTATTTCTGCTGAAAAACACGTTTTGACAACTTCTGCACACTGGGGTTAAGGGCTGACAAACTGGGCTCTTCTGAGCCAGGCAGTTACACTGTGATTCCAAGGGCTGAGAAAACGCGTTTATTTCGGACTGAAAAACACGTTTTGAAAAGTGGCCTGTTTCTGCCCTATAAGTTACATGGGAGTGACCAAAGTTGCCAAAACGTGTTTATTTGTGCTGAAAAACACGTTTTGACAACTTCTGCACACTGGGGTTAAGGGCTGACAAACTGGGCTCTTCTGAGCCAGGCAGTTACACTGTGATTCCAAGGGCTGAGAAAACGCGTTTATTTCGGGCTGAAAAACACGTTTTGAAAAGTGGCCTGTTTCTGCCCTATAAGTTACATGGGGGTGACCAAAGTTGCAAAAACGTGTTCATTTGTGCTGAAAAACACGTTTTGACAACTTCTGCACACTGGGGTTAAGGGCTGACAAACTGGGCTCTTCTGAGCCAGGCAGTTACACTGTGATTCCAAGGGCTGAGAAAACGCGTTTATTTCGGGCTGAAAAACAAGTTTTGAAAAGTGGCTTGTTTCTGCCCTATAAGTTACATGGGAGTGACCAAAGTTGCCAAAACGTGTTTATTTGTGCTGAAAAACACGTTTTGACAACTTCTGCACACTTGGGTTAAGGGCTGACAAACTGGGCTCTTCTGAGCCAGGCAGTTACACTGTGATTCCAAGGGCTGAGAAAACGCGTTTATTTCGGGCTGAAAAACACGTTTTGAAAAGTGGCTTGTTTCTGCCCTATAAGTTACATGGGGGTGACCAAAGTTGCCAAAACGTGTTTATTTCAGCTGAAAAACACGTTTTGACAACTTCTTCACACTGGGGTTAAGGGATGACAAACTGGGCTCTTCTGAGCCATGCAGTTACACTGTGATTCCAAGGGCTGAGAAAACGCGTTTATTTCGGGCTGAAAAACACGTTTTGAAAAGTGGCTTGTTTCTGCCCTATAAGTTACATGGGAGTGACCAAAGTTGCCAAAACGTGTTTATTTCTGCTGAAAAACACGTTTTGACAACTTCTGCACACTGGGGTTAAGGGCTGACAAACTGGGCTCTTCTGAGCCAGGCAGTTACACTGTGATTCCAAGGGCTGAGAAAACGCGTTTATTTCGGGCTGAAAAACATGTTTTGAAAAGTGGCCTGTTTCTGCCCTATAAGTTACATGGGGGTGACCAAAGTTGCAAAAACGTGTTTATTTCTGCTGAAAAACACGTTTTGACAACTTCTGCACACTGGGGTTAAGGGCTGACAAACTGGGCTCTTCTGAGCCAGGCAGTTACACTGTGATTCCAAGGGCTGAGAAAACGAGTTTATTTCGGGACGAAAAACACGTTTTGAAAAGTGGCCTGTTTCTGCCCTATAAGTTACATGGGAGTGACCAAAGTTGCCAAAACGTGTTTATTTGTGCTGAAAAACACGTTTTGACAACTTCTGCACACTGGGGTTAAGGGCTGACAAACTGGGCTCTTCTGAGCCAGGCAGTTACACTGTGATTCCAAGGGCTGAGAAAACACGTTTATTTCGGGCTGAAAAACACGTTTTGAAAACTGGCTTGTTTCTGCCCTATAAGTTACATGGGAGTGACCAAAGTTGCCAAAACGTGTTTATTTGTGCTGAAAAACACGTTTTGACAACTTCTGCACACTGGGGTTAAGGGCTGACAAACTGGGCTCTTCTGAGCCAGGCAGTTACACTGTGATTCCAAGGGCTGAGAAAACGCGTTTATTTCGGGCTGAAAAACACGTTTTGAAAAGTGGCCTGTTTCTGCCCTATAAGTTACATGGGGGTGACCAAAGTTGCAAAAACGTGTTCATTTGTGCTGAAAAACACGTTTTGACAACTTCTGCACACTGGGGTTAAGGGCTGACAAACTGGGCTCTTCTGAGCCAGGCAGTTACACTGTGATTCCAAGGGCTGAGAAAACGCGTTTATTTCGGGCTGAAAAACACGTTTTGAAAAGTGGCTTGTTTCTGCCCTATAAGTTACATAAAAGTGACCAAAGTTGCCAAAACGTGTTTATTTGTGCTGAAAAACACGTTTTGACAACTTCTGCACACTTGGGTTAAGGGCTGACAAACTGGGCTCTTCTGAGCCAGGCAGTTACACTGTGATTCCAAGGGCTGAGAAAACGCGTTTATTTCGGGCTGAAAAACACGTTTTGAAAAGTGGCTTGTTTCTGCCCTATAAGTTACATGGGAGTGACCAAAGTTGCCAAAACGTGTTTATTTGTGCTGAAAAACACGATTTGACAACTTCTGCACACTGGGGTTAAGGGCTGACAAACTGGGCTCTTCTGAGCCAGGCAGTTACACTGTGATTCCAAGGGCTGAGAAAACGCGTTTATTTCGGGCTGAAACACACGTTTTGAAAAGTGGCCTGTTTCTGCCCTATAAGTTACATGGGGGTGACCAAAGTTGCCAAAACGTGTTTTTTTCAGCTGAAAAACACGTTTTGACAACTTCTGCACACTGGGGTTAAGGGCTGATAAACTGGGCTCTTCTGAGCCAGGCAGTTACACTGTGATTCCAAGGGCTGAGAAAACGCGTTTATTTCGGGCTGAAAAACACGTTTTGAAAAGTGGCTTGTTTCTGCCCTATAAGTTACATGGGGGTGACCAAAGTTGCCAAAACGTGTTTATTTGTGCTGAAAAACACGTTTTGACAACTTCTGCACACTGGGGTTAAGGGCTGACAAACTGGGCTCTTCTGAGCCAGGCAGTTACACTGCGATTCCAAGGGCTGAGAAAACGCGTTTATTTCGGGCTGAAAAACACGTTTTGAAAAGTGGCCTGTTTCTGCCCTATAAGTTACATGGGGGTGACCAAAGTTGCAAAAACGTGTTTATTTCTGCTGAAAAACACGTTTTGACAACTTCTGCACACTGGGGTTAAGGGCTGACAAACTGGGCTCTTCTGAGCCAGGCAGTTACACTGTGATTCCAAGGGCTGAGAAAACGCGTTTATTTCGGGCTGAAAAACACGTTTTGAAAAGTGGCTTGTTTCTGCCCTATAAGTTACATGGGAGTGACCAAAGTTGCCAAAACGTGTTTATTTGTGCGGAAAAACACGATTTGACAACTTCTGCACACTGGGGTTAAGGGCTGACAAACTGGGCTCTTCTGAGCCAGGCAGTTACACTGTGATTCCAAGGGCTGAGAAAACGCGTTTATTTCGGGCTGAAAAACACGTTTTGAAAAGTGGCCTGTTTCTGCCCTATAAGTTACATGGGGGTGACCAAAGTTGCCAAAACATGTTTATTTCAGCTGAAAAACACGTTTTGACAACTTCTGCACACTGGGGTTAAGGGCTGACAAACTGGGCTCTTCTGAGCCAGGCAGTTACACTGTGATTCCAAGGGCTGAGAAAACGCGTTTATTTCGGGCTGAAAAACACGTTTTGAAAAGTGGCTTGTTTCTGCCCTATAAGTTACATGGGGGTGACCAAAGTTGCCAAAACGTGTTTATTTGTGCTGAAAAACACGTTTTGACAACTTCTGCACACTGGGGTTAAGGGCTGACAAACTGGGCTCTTCTGAGCCAGGCAGTTACACTACGATTCCAAGGGCTGAGAAAACGCGTTTATTTCGGGCTGAAAAACACGTTTTGAAAAGTGGCCTGTTTCTGCCCTATAAGTTACATGGGGGTGACCAAAGTTGCCAAAACGTGTTTATTTCAGCTGAAAAACACGTTTTGACAACTTCTTCACACTGGGGTTAAGGGATGACAAACTGGGCTCTTCTGAGCCATGCAGTTTCACTGTGATTCCAAGGGCTGAGAAAACGCGTTTATTTCGGGCTGAAAAACACGTTTTGAAAAGTGGCTTGTTTCTGCCCTATAAGTTACATGGGAGTGACCAAAGTTGCCAAAACGTGTTTATTTCTGCTGAAAAACACGTTTTGACAACTTCTGCACACTGGGGTTAAGGGCTGACAAACTGGGCTCTTCTGAGCCAGGCAGTTACACTGTGATTCCAAGGGCTGAGAAAACGCGTTTATTTCGGGCTGAAAAACACGTTTTGAAAAGTGGCCTGTTTCTGCCCTATAAGTTACATGGGGGTGACCAAAGTTGCAAAAACGTGTTTATTTGTGCTGAAAAACACGTTTTGACAACTTCTGCACACTGGGGTTAAGGGCTGACAAACTGGGCTCTTCTGAGCCAGGCAGTTACACTGTGATTCCAAGGGCTGAGAAAACGCGTTTATTTCGGGCTGAAAAACACGTTTTGAAAAGTGGCCTGTTTCTGCCCTATAAGTTACATGGGAGTGACCAAAGTTGCCAAAACGTGTTTATTTGTGCTGAAAAACACGTTTTGACAACTTCTGCACACTGGGGTTAAGGGCTGACAAACTCGGCTCTTCTGAGCCAGGCAGTTACACTGTGATTCCAAGGGCTGAGAAAACGCGTTTATTTCGGGCTGAAAAACACGTTTTGAAAAGTGGCTTGTTTCTGCCCTATAAGTTACATGGGAGTGACCAAAGTTGCCAAAACGTGTTTATTTGTGCGGAAAAACACGTTTTGACAACTTCTGCACACTGGGGTTAAGGGCTGACAAACTGGGCTCTTCTGAGCCAGGCAGTTACACTGTGATTCCAAGGGCTGAGAAAACGCGTTTATTTCGGGCTGAAAAACACGTTTTGAAAAGTGGCTTGTTTCTGCCCTATAAGTTACATGGGAGTGACCAAAGTTGCCAAAACGTGTTTATTTGTGCTGAAAAACACTTTTTGACAACTTCTGCACACTGGGGTTAAGGGCTGACAAACTGGGCTCTTCTGAGCCAGGCAGTTACACTGTGATTCCAAGGGCTGAGAAAACGCGTTTATTTCGGGCTGAAAAACACGTTTTGAAAAGTGGCTTGTTTCTGCCCTATAAGTTACATGGGAGTGACCAAAGTTGCCAAAACGTGTTTATTTGTGCTGAAAAACACGTTTTGACAACTTCTGCACACTGGGGTTAAGGGCTGACAAACTGGGCTCTTCTGAGCCAGGCAGTTACACTGTGATTCCAAGGGCTGAGAAAACGCGTTTATTTCGGGCTGAAAAACACGTTTTGAAAAGTGGCTTGTTTCTGCCCTATAAGTTACATGGGAGTGACCAAAGTTGCCAAAACGTGTTTATTTGTGCTGAAAAACACGTTTTGACAACTTCTGCACACTGGGGTTAAGGGCTGACAAACTGGGCTCTTCTGAGCCAGGCAGTTACACTGTGATTCCAAGGGCTGAGAAAACGCGTTTATTTCGGGCTGAAAAACACGTTTTGAAAACTGGCTTGTTTCTGCCCTATAAGTTACATGGGAGTGACCAAAGTTGCCAAAACGTGTTTATTTGTGCTGAAAAACACGTTTTGACAACTTCTGCACACTGGGGTTAAGGGCTGACAAACTGGGCTCTTCTGAGCCAGGCAGTTACACTGTGATTCCAAGGGCTGAGAAAACGCGTTTATTTCGGGCTGAAAAACACGTTTTGAAAAGTGGCCTGTTTCTGCCCTATAAGTTACATGGGGGTGACCAAAGTTGCAAAAACGTGTTTATTTCTGCTGAAAAACACGTTTTGACAACTTCTGCACACTGGGGTTAAGGGCTGACAAACTGGGCTCTTCTGAGCCAGGCAGTTACACTGTGATTCCAAGGGCTGAGAAAACGCGTTTATTTCGGGACGAAAAACACGTTTTGAAAAGTGGCCTGTTTCTGCCCTATAAGTTACATGGGAGTGACCAAAGTTGCCAAAACGTGTTTATTTGTGCTGAAAAACACGTTTTGACAACTTCTGCACACTGGGGTTAAGGGCTGACAAACTGGGCTCTTCTGAGCCAGGCAGTTACACTGTGATTCCAAGGGCTGAGAAAACGCGTTTATTTCGGGCTGAAAAACACGTTTTGAAAAGTGGCTTGTTTCTGCCCTATAAGTTACATGGGAGTGACCAAAGTTGCCAAAACGTGTTTATTTGTGCTGAAAAACACGTTTTGACAACTTCTGCACACTGGGGTTAAGGGCTGACAAACTGGGCTCTTCTGAGCCAGGCAGTTACACTGTGATTCCAAGGGCTGAGAAAACGCGTTTATTTCGGGCTGAAAAACACGTTTTGAAAAGTGGCCTGTTTCTGCCCTATAAGTTACATGGGGGTGACCAAAGTTGCAAAAACGTGTTCATTTGTGCTGAAAAACACGTTTTGACAACTTCTGCACACTGGGGTTAAGGGCTGACAAACTGGGCTCTTCTGAGCCAGGCAGTTACACTGTGATTCCAAGGGCTGAGAAAACGCGTTTATTTCGGGCTGAAAAACACGTTTTGAAAAGTGGCTTGTTTCTGCCCTATAAGTTACATGGGAGTGACCAAAGTTGCCAAAACGTGTTTATTTGTGCTGAAAAACACGTTTTGACAACTTCTGCACACTTGGGTTAAGGGCTGACAAACTGGGCTCTTCTGAGCCAGGCAGTTACACTGTGATTCCAAGGGCTGAGAAAACGCGTTTATTTCGGGCTGAAAAACACGTTTTGAAAAGTGGCTTGTTTCTGCCCTATAAGTTACATGGGAGTGACCAAAGTTGCCAAAACGTGTTTATTTGTGCTGAAAAACACGATTTGACAACTTCTGCACACTGGGGTTAAGGGCTGACAAACTGGGCTCTTCTGAGCCAGGCAGTTACACTGTGATTCCAAGGGCTGAGAAAACGCGTTTATTTCGGGCTGAAACACACGTTTTGAAAAGTGGCCTGTTTCTGCCCTATAAGTTACATGGGGGTGACCAAAGTTGCCAAAACGTGTTTTTTTCAGCTGAAAAACACGTTTTGACAACTTCTGCACACTGGGGTTAAGGGCTGATAAACTGGGCTCTTCTGAGCCAGGCAGTTACACTGTGATTCCAAGGGCTGAGAAAACGCGTTTATTTCGGGCTGAAAAACACGTTTTGAAAAGTGGCTTGTTTCTGCCCTATAAGTTACATGGGGGTGACCAAAGTTGCCAAAACGTGTTTATTTGTGCTGAAAAACACGTTTTGACAACTTCTGCACACTGGGGTTAAGGGCTGACAAACTGGGCTCTTCTGAGCCAGGCAGTTACACTGCGATTCCAAGGGCTGAGAAAACGCGTTTATTTCGGGCTGAAAAACACGTTTTGAAAAGTGGCCTGTTTCTGCCCTATAAGTTACATGGGGGTGACCAAAGTTGCAAAAACGTGTTTATTTCTGCTGAAAAACACGTTTTGACAACTTCTGCACACTGGGGTTAAGGGCTGACAAACTGGGCTCTTCTGAGCCAGGCAGTTACACTGTGATTCCAAGGGCTGAGAAAACGCGTTTATTTCGGGCTGAAAAACACGTTTTGAAAAGTGGCTTGTTTCTGCCCTATAAGTTACATGGGAGTGACCAAAGTTGCCAAAACGTGTTTATTTGTGCGGAAAAACACGATTTGACAACTTCTGCACACTGGGGTTAAGGGCTGACAAACTGGGCTCTTCTGAGCCAGGCAGTTACACTGTGAATCCAAGGGCTGAGAAAACGCGTTTATTTCGGGCTGAAAAACACGTTTTGAAAAGTGGCCTGTTTCTGCCCTATAAGTTACATGGGGGTGACCAAAGTTGCCAAAACATGTTTATTTCAGCTGAAAAACACGTTTTGACAACTTCTGCACACTGGGGTTAAGGGCTGACAAACTGGGCTCTTCTGAGCCAGGCAGTTACACTGTGATTCCAAGGGCTGAGAAAACGCGTTTATTTCGGGCTGAAAAACACGTTTTGAAAAGTGGCTTGTTTCTTCCGTATAAGTTACATGGGGGTGACCAAAGTTGCCAAAACGTGTTTATTTGTGCTGAAAAACACGTTTTGACAACTTCTGCACACTGGGGTTAAGGGCTGACAAACTGGGCTCTTCTGAGCCAGGCAGTTACACTGTGATTCCAAGGGCTGAGAAAACGCGTTTATTTCGGGCTGAAAAACACGTTTTGAAAAGTGGCCTGTTTCTGCCCTATAAGTTACATGGGGGTGACCAAAGTTGCAAAAACGTGTTTATTTCTGCTGAAAAACACGTTTTGACAACTTCTGCACACTGGGGTTAAGGGCTGACAAACTGGGCTCTTCTGAGCCAGGCAGTTACACTGTGATTCCAAGGGCTGAGAAAACGCGTTTATTTCGGGCTGAAAAACACGTTTTGAAAAGTGGCCTGTTTCTGCCCTATAAGTTACATGGGAGTGACCAAAGTTGCCAAAACGTGTTTATTTGTGCTGAAAAACACATTTTGAAAACTTCTGCACACTGGGGTTAAGGGCTGACAAACTGGGCTCTTCTGAGCCAGGCAGTTACACTGTGATTCCAAGGGCTGAGAAAACGCGTTTATTTCGGGCTGAAAAACACGTTTTGAAAAGTGGCTTGTTTCTGCCCTATAAGTTACATGGGAGTGACCAAAGTTGCCAAAACGTGTTTATTTGTGCTGAAAAACACGTTTTGACAACTTCTGCACACTGGGGTTAAGGGCTGACAAACTGGGCTCTTCTGAGCCAGGCAGTTACACTGTGATTCCAAGGGCTGAGAAAACGCGTTTATTTCGGGCTGAAAAACACGTTTTGAAAAGTGGCCTGTTTCTGCCCTATAAGTTACATGGGAGTGACCAAAGTTGCCAAAACGTGTTTATTTGTGCTGAAAAACACGTTTTGACAACTTCTGCACACTGGGGTTAAGGGCTGACAAACTGGGCTCTTCTGAGCCAGGCAGTTACACTGTGATTCCAAGGGCTGAGAAAACGCGTTTATTTCGGGCTGAAAAACACGTTTTGAAAAGTGGCTTGTTTCTGCCCTATAAGTTACATGGGAGTGACCAAAGTTGCCAAAACGTGTTTATTTGTGCGGAAAAACACGATTTGACAACTTCTGCACACTGGGGTTAAGGGCTGACAAACTGGGCTCTTCTGAGCCAGGCAGTTACACTGTGATTCCAAGGGCTGAGAAAACGCGTTTATTTCGGGCTGAAAAACACGTTTTGAAAAGTGGCCTGTTTCTGCCCTATAAGTTACATGGGGGTGACCAAAGTTGCCAAAACATGTTTATTTCAGCTGAAAAACACGTTTTGACAACTTCTGCACACTGGGGTTAAGGGCTGACAAACTGGGCTCTTCTGAGCCAGGCAGTTACACTGTGATTCCAAGGGCTGAGAAAACGCGTTTATTTCGGGCTGAAAAACACGTTTTGAAAAGTGGCTTGTTTCTGCCCTATAAGTTACATGGGGGTGACCAAAGTTGCCAAAACGTGTTTATTTGTGCTGAAAAACACGTTTTGACAACTTCTGCACACTGGGGTTAAGGGCTGACAAACTGGGCTCTTCTGAGCCAGGCAGTTACACTGCGATTCCAAGGGCTGAGAAAACGCGTTTATTTCGGGCTGAAAAACACGTTTTGAAAAGTGGCCTGTTTCTGCCCTATAAGTTACATGGGGGTGACCAAAGTTGCCAAAACGTGTTTATTTCAGCTGAAAAACACGTTTTGACAACTTCTTCACACTGGGGTTAAGGGATGACAAACTGGGCTCTTCTGAGCCATGCAGTTTCACTGTGATTCCAAGGGCTGAGAAAACGCGTTTATTTCGGGCTGAAAAACACGTTTTGAAAAGTGGCTTGTTTCTGCCCTATAAGTTACATGGGAGTGACCAAAGTTGCCAAAACGTGTTTATTTCTGCTGAAAAACACGTTTTGACAACTTCTGCACACTGGGGTTAAGGGCTGACAAACTGGGCTCTTCTGAGCCAGGCAGTTACACTGTGATTCCAAGGGCTGAGAAAACGCGTTTATTTCGGGCTGAAAAACACGTTTTGAAAAGTGGCCTGTTTCTGCCCTATAAGTTACATGGGGGTGACCAAAGTTGCAAAAACGTGTTTATTTCTGCTGAAAAACACGTTTTGACAACTTCTGCACACTGGGGTTAAGGGCTGACAAACTGGGCTCTTCTGAGCCAGGCAGTTACACTGTGATTCCAAGGGCTGAGAAAACGCGTTTATTTCGGGCTGAAAAACACGTTTTGAAAAGTGGCCTGTTTCTGCCCTATAAGTTACATGGGAGTGACCAAAGTTGCCAAAACGTGTTTATTTGTGCTGAAAAACACATTTTGAAAACTTCTGCACACTGGGGTTAAGGGCTGACAAACTGGGCTCTTCTGAGCCAGGCAGTTACACTGTGATTCCAAGGGCTGAGAAAACGCGTTTATTTCGGGCTGAAAAACACGTTTTGAAAACTGGCTTGTTTCTGCCCTATAAGTTACATGGGAGTGACCAAAGTTGCCAAAACGTGTTTATTTGTGCTGAAAAACACTTTTTGACAACATCTGCACACTGGGGTTAAGGGCTGACAAACTGGGCTCTTCTGAGCCAGGCAGTTACACTGTGATTCCAAGGGCTGAGAAAACGCGTTTATTTCGGGCTGAAAAACACGTTTTGAAAAGTGGCTTGTTTCTGCCCTATAAGTTACATGGGAGTGACCAAAGTTGCCAAAACGTGTTTATTTGTGCTGAAAAACACGTTTTGACAACTTCTGCACACTGGGGTTAAGGGCTGACAAACTGGGCTCTTCTGAGCCAGGCAGTTACACTGTGATTCCAAGGGCTGAGAAAACGCGTTTATTTCGGGCTGAAAAACACGTTTTGAAAAGTGGCTTGTTTCTGCCCTATAAGTTACATGGGAGTGACCAAAGTTGCCAAAACGTGTTTATTTGTGCTGAAAAACACGTTTTGACAACTTCTGCACACTGGGGTTAAGGGCTGACAAACTGGGCTCTTCTGAGCCAGGCAGTTACACTGTGATTCCAAGGGCTGAGAAAACGCGTTTATTTCGGGCTGAAAAACACGTTTTGAAAAGTGGCTTGTTTCTGCCCTATAAGTTACATGGGAGTGACCAAAGTTGCCAAAACGTGTTTATTTGTGCTGAAAAACACGTTTTGACAACTTCTGCACACTGGGGTTAAGGGCTGACAAACTGGGCTCTTCTGAGCCAGGCAGTTACACTGTGATTCCAAGGGCTGAGAAAACGCGTTTATTTCGGGCTGAAAAACACGTTTTGAAAAGTGGCTTGTTTCTGCCCTATAAGTTACATGGGAGTGACCAAAGTTGCCAAAACGTGTTTATTTGTGCTGAAAAACACGTTTTGACAACTTCTGCACACTGGGGTTAAGGGCTGACAAACTGGGCTCTTCTGAGCCAGGCAGTTACACTGTGATTCCAAGGGCTGAGAAAACGCGTTTATTTCGGGCTGAAAAACACGTTTTGAAAAGTGGCTTGTTTCTGCCCTATAAGTTACATGGGGGTGACCAAAGTTGCCAAAACGTGTTTATTTGTGCTGAAAAACACGTTTTGACAACTTCTGCACACTGGGGTTAAGGGCTGATAAACTGGGCTCTTCTGAGCCAGGCAGTTACACTGTGATTCCAAGGGCTGAGAAAACGCGTTTATTTCGGGCTGAAAAACACGTTTTGAAAAGTGGCTTGTTTCTGCCCTATAAGTTACATGGGGGTGACCAAAGTTGCCAAAACGTGTTTATTTGTGCTGAAAAACACGTTTTGACAACTTCTGCACACTGGGGTTAAGGGCTGACAAACTGGGCTCTTCTGAGCCAGGCAGTTACACTGCGATTCCAAGGGCTGAGAAAACGCGTTTATTTCGGGCTGAAAAACACGTTTTGAAAAGTGGCCTGTTTCTGCCCTATAAGTTACATGGGGGTGACCAAAGTTGCAAAAACGTGTTTATTTCTGCTGAAAAACACGTTTTGACAACTTCTGCACACTGGGGTTAAGGGCTGACAAACTGGGCTCTTCTGAGCCAGGCAGTTACACTGTGATTCCAAGGGCTGAAAAAACGCGTTTATTTCGGGCTGAAAAACACGTTTTGAAAAGTGGCTTGTTTCTGCCCTATAAGTTACATGGGAGTGACCAAAGTTGCCAAAACGTGTTTATTTGTGCGGAAAAACACGATTTGACAACTTCTGCACACTGGGGTTAAGGGCTGACAAACTGGGCTCTTCTGAGCCAGGCAGTTACACTGTGATTCCAAGGGCTGAGAAAACGCGTTTATTTCGGGCTGAAAAACACGTTTTGAAAAGTGGCCTGTTTCTGCCCTATAAGTTACATGGGGGTGACCAAAGTTGCCAAAACATGTTTATTTCAGCTGAAAAACACGTTTTGACAACTTCTGCACACTGGGGTTAAGGGCTGACAAACTGGGCTCTTCTGAGCCAGGCAGTTACACTGTGATTCCAAGGGCTGAGAAAACGCGTTTATTTCGGGCTGAAAAACACGTTTTGAAAAGTGGCTTGTTTCTGCCCTATAAGTTACATGGGAGTGACCAAAGTTGCCAAAACGTGTTTATTTGTGCTGAAAAACACTTTTTGACAACTTCTGCACACTGGGGTTAAGGGCTGACAAACTGGGCTCTTCTGAGCCAGGCAGTTACACTGTGATTCCAAGGGCTGAGAAAACGCGTTTATTTCGGGCTGAAAAACACGTTTTGAAAAGTGGCTTGTTTCTGCCCTATAAGTTACATGGGAGTGACCAAAGTTGCCAAAACGTGTTTATTTGTGCTGAAAAACACGTTTTGACAACTTCTGCACACTGGGGTTAAGGGCTGACAAACTGGGCTCTTCTGAGCCAGGCAGTTACACTGTGATTCCAAGGGCTGAGAAAACGCGTTTATTTCGGGCTGAAAAACACGTTTTGAAAAGTGGCTTGTTTCTGCCCTATAAGTTACATGGGAGTGACCAAAGTTGCCAAAACGTGTTTATTTGTGCTGAAAAACACGTTTTGACAACTTCTGCACACTGGGGTTAAGGGCTGACAAACTGGGCTCTTCTGAGCCAGGCAGTTACACTGTGATTCCAAGGGCTGAGAAAACGCGTTTATTTCGGGCTGAAAAACACGTTTTGAAAAGTGGCCTGTTTCTGCCCTATAAGTTACATGGGAGTGACCAAAGTTGCCAAAACGTGTTTATTTGTGCTGAAAAACACGTTTTGACAACTTCTGCACACTGGGGTTAAGGGCTGACAAACTGGGCTCTTCTGAGCCAGGCAGTTACACTGTGATTCCAAGGGCTGAGAAAACGCGTTTATTTCGGGCTGAAAAACACGTTTTGAAAAGTGGCTTGTTTCTGCCCTATAAGTTACATGGGAGTGACCAAAGTTGCCAAAACGTGTTTATTTGTGCTGAAAAACACGTTTTGACAACTTCTGCACACTGGGGTTAAGGGCTGACAAACTGGGCTCTTCTGAGCCAGGCAGTTACACTGTGATTCCAAGGGCTGAGAAAACGCGTTTATTTCGGGCTGAAACACACGTTTTGAAAAGTGGCCTGTTTCTGCCCTATAAGTTACATGGGGGTGACCAAAGTTGCCAAAACGTGTTTTTTTCAGCTGAAAAACACGTTTTGACAACTTCTGCACACTGGGGTTAAGGGCTGATAAACTGGGCTCTTCTGAGCCAGGCAGTTACACTGTGATTCCAAGGGCTGAGAAAACGCGTTTATTTCGGGCTGAAAAACACGTTTTGAAAAGTGGCTTGTTTCTGCCCTATAAGTTACATGGGGGTGACCAAAGTTGCCAAAACGTGTTTATTTGTGCTGAAAAACACGTTTTGACAACTTCTGCACACTGGGGTTAAGGGCTGACAAACTGGGCTCTTCTGAGCCAGGCAGTTACACTGCGATTCCAAGGGCTGAGAAAACGCGTTTATTTCGGGCTGAAAAACACGTTTTGAAAAGTGGCCTGTTTCTGCCCTATAAGTTACATGGGGGTGACCAAAGTTGCAAAAACGTGTTTATTTCTGCTGAAAAACACGTTTTGACAACTTCTGCACACTGGGGTTAAGGGCTGACAAACTGGGCTCTTCTGAGCCAGGCAGTTACACTGTGATTCCAAGGGCTGAGAAAACGCGTTTATTTCGGGCTGAAAAACACGTTTTGAAAAGTGGCTTGTTTCTGCCCTATAAGTTACATGGGAGTGACCAAAGTTGCCAAAACGTGTTTATTTGTGCGGAAAAACACGATTTGACAACTTCTGCACACTGGGGTTAAGGGCTGACAAACTGGGCTCTTCTGAGCCAGGCAGTTACACTGTGATTCCAAGGGCTGAGAAAACGCGTTTATTTCGGGCTGAAAAACACGTTTTGAAAAGTGGCCTGTTTCTGCCCTATAAGTTACATGGGGGTGACCAAAGTTGCCAAAACATGTTTATTTCAGCTGAAAAACACGTTTTGACAACTTCTGCACACTGGGGTTAAGGGCTGACAAACTGGGCTCTTCTGAGCCAGGCAGTTACACTGTGATTCCAAGGGCTGAGAAAACGCGTTTATTTCGGGCTGAAAAACACGTTTTGAAAAGTGGCTTGTTTCTGCCCTATAAGTTACATGGGAGTGACCAAAGTTGCCAAAACGTGTTTATTTGTGCTGAAAAACACTTTTTGACAACTTCTGCACACTGGGGTTAAGGGCTGACAAACTGGGCTCTTCTGAGCCAGGCAGTTACACTGTGATTCCAAGGGCTGAGAAAACGCGTTTATTTCGGGCTGAAAAACACGTTTTGAAAAGTGGCTTGTTTCTGCCCTATAAGTTACATGGGAGTGACCAAAGTTGCCAAAACGTGTTTATTTGTGCTGAAAAACACGTTTTGACAACTTCTGCACACTGGGGTTAAGGGCTGACAAACTGGGCTCTTCTGAGCCAGGCAGTTACACTGTGATTCCAAGGGCTGAGAAAACGCGTTTATTTCGGGCTGAAAAACACGTTTTGAAAAGTGGCTTGTTTCTGCCCTATAAGTTACATGGGAGTGACCAAAGTTGCCAAAACGTGTTTATTTGTGCTGAAAAACACGTTTTGACAACTTCTGCATACTGGGGTTAAGGGCTGACAAACTGGGCTCTTCTGAGCCAGGCAGTTACACTGTGATTCCAAGGGCTGAGAAAACGCGTTTATTTCGGGCTGAAAAACACGTTTTGAAAAGTGGCTTGTTTCTGCCCTATAAGTTACATGGGAGTGACCAAAGTTGCCAAAACGTGTTTATTTGTGCTGAAAAACACGTTTTGACAACTTCTGCACACTGGGGTTAAGGGCTGACAAACTGGGCTCTTCTGAGCCAGGCAGTTACACTGTGATTCCAAGGGCTGAGAAAACGCGTTTATTTCGGGCTGAAAAACACGTTTTGAAAAGTGGCCTGTTTCTGCCCTATAAGTTACATGGGAGTGACCAAAGTTGCCAATACGTGTTTATTTGTGCTGAAAAACACGTTTTGACAACTTCTGCACACTGGGGTTAAGGGCTGACAAACTGGGCTCTTCTGAGCCAGGCAGTTACACTGTGATTCCAAGGGCTGAGAAAACGCGTTTATTTCGGGCTGAAAAACACGTTTTGAAAAGTGGCTTGTTTCTGCCCTATAAGTTACATGGGAGTGACCAAAGTTGCCAAAACGTGTTTATTTGTGCTGAAAAACACGTTTTGACAACTTCTGCACACTGGGGTTAAGGGCTGACAAACTGGGCTCTTCTGAGCCAGGCAGTTACACTGTGATTCCAAGGGCTGAGAAAACGTGTTTATTTCGGGCTGAAAAACACGTTTTGAAAAGTGGCTTGTTTCTGCCCTATAAGTTACATGGGAGTGACCAAAGTTGCCAAAACGTGTTTATTTGTGCTGAAAAACACGTTTTGACAACTTCTGCACACTGGGGTTAAGGGCTGACAAACTGGGCTCTTCTGAGCCAGGCAGTTACACTGTGATTCCAAGGGTTGAGAAAACGCGTTTATTTCGGGCTGAAAAACATGTTTTGAAAAGTGGCCTGTTTCTGCCCTATAAGTTACATGGGGGTGACCAAAGTTGCCAAAACGTGTTTATTTGTGCTGAAAAACACGTTTTGACAACTTCTGCACACTGGGGTTAAGGGCTGACAAACTGGGCTCTTCTGAGCCAGGCAGTTACACTGTGATTCCAAGGGCTGAGAAAACGCGTTTATTTCGGGCTGAAAAACACGTTTTGAAAAGTGGCTTGTTTCTGCCCTATAAGTTACATGGGAGTGACCAAAGTTGCCAAAACGTGTTTATTTGTGCTGAAAAACACGTTTTGACAACTTCTGCACACTGGGGTTAAGGGCTGACAAACTGGGCTCTTCTGAGCCAGGCAGTTACACTGTGATTCCAAGGGCTGAGAAAACGCGTTTATTTCGGGCTGAAAAACACGTTTTGAAAAGTGGCTTGTTTCTGCCCTATAAGTTACATGGGAGTGACCAAAGTTGCCAAAACGTGTTTATTTGTGCTGAAAAACACGTTTTGACAACTTCTGCACACTGGGGTTAAGGGCTGACAAACTGGGCTCTTCTGAGCCAGGCAGTTACACTGTGATTCCAAGGGCTGAGAAAACGCGTTTATTTCGGGCTGAAAAACACGTTTTGAAAAGTGGCTTGTTTCTGCCCTATAAGTTACATGGGAGTGACCAAAGTTGCCAAAACGTGTTTATTTGTGCTGAAAAACACGTTTTGACAACTTCTGCACACTGGGGTTAAGGGCTGACAAACTGGGCTCTTCTGAGCCAGGCAGTTACACTGTGATTCCAAGGGCTGAGAAAACGCGTTTATTTCGGGCTGAAAAACACGTTTTGAAAAGTGGCCTGTTTCTGCCCTATAAGTTACATGGGAGTGACCAAAGTTGCCAAAACGTGTTTATTTGTGCTGAAAAACACGTTTTGACAACTTCTGCACACTGGGGTTAAGGGCTGACAAACTGGGCTCTTCTGAGCCAGGCAGTTACACTGTGATTCCAAGGGCTGAGAAAACGCGTTTATTTCGGGCTGAAAAACACGTTTTGAAAAGTGGCTTGTTTCTGCCGTATAAGTTACATGGGAGTGACCAAAGTTGCCAAAACGTGTTTATTTGTGCTGAAAAACACGTTTTGACAACTTCTGCACACTGGGGTTAAGGGCTGACAAACTGGGCTCTTCTGAGCCAGGCAGTTACACTGTGATTCCAAGGGTTGAGAAAACGCGTTTATTTCGGGCTGAAAAACATGTTTTGAAAAGTGGCCTGTTTCTGCCCTATAAGTTACATGGGGGTGACCAAAGTTGCCAAAACGTGTTTATTTGTGCTGAAAAACACGTTTTGACAACTTCTGCACACTGGGGTTAAGGGCTGACAAACTGGGCTCTTCTGAGCCAGGCAGTTACACTGTGATTCCAAGGGCTGAGAAAACGCGTTTATTTCGGGCTGAAAAACACGTTTTGAAAAGTGGCTTGTTTCTGCCCTATAAGTTACATGGGAGTGACCAAAGTTGCCAAAACGTGTTTATTTGTGCTGAAAAACACGTTTTGACAACTTCTGCACACTGGGGTTAAGGGCTGACAAACTGGGCTCTTCTGAGCCAGGCAGTTACACTGTGATTCCAAGGGCTGAGAAAACGCGTTTATTTCGGGCTGAAAAACACGTTTTGAAAAGTGGCTTGTTTCTGCCCTATAAGTTACATGGGAGTGACCAAAGTTGCCAAAACGTGTTTATTTGTGCTGAAAAACACGTTTTGACAACTTCTGCACACTGGGGTTAAGGGCTGACAAACTGGGCTCTTCTGAGCCAGGCAGTTACACTGTGATTCCAAGGGCTGAGAAAACGCGTTTATTTCGGGCTGAAAAACACGTTTTGAAAAGTGGCTTGTTTCTGCCCTATAAGTTACATGGGAGTGACCAAAGTTGCCAAAACGTGTTTATTTGTGCTGAAAAACACGTTTTGACAACTTCTGCACACTGGGGTTAAGGGCTGACAAACTGGGCTCTTCTGAGCCAGGCAGTTACACTGTGATTCCAAGGGCTGAGAAAACGCGTTTATTTCGGGCTGAAAAACACGTTTTGAAAAGTGGCCTGTTTCTGCCCTATAAGTTACATGGGAGTGACCAAAGTTGCCAAAACGTGTTTATTTGTGCTGAAAAACACGTTTTGACAACTTCTGCACACTGGGGTTAAGGGCTGACAAACTGGGCTCTTCTGAGCCAGGCAGTTACACTGTGATTCCAAGGGCTGAGAAAACGCGTTTATTTCGGGCTGAAAAACACGTTTTGAAAAGTGGCTTGTTTCTGCCGTATAAGTTACATGGGAGTGACCAAAGTTGCCAAAACGTGTTTATTTGTGCTGAAAAACACGTTTTGACAACTTCTGCACACTGGGGTTAAGGGCTGACAAACTGGGCTCTTCTGAGCCAGGCAGTTACACTGTGATTCCAAGGGCTGAGAAAACGCGTTTATTTCGGGCTGAAAAACACGTTTTGAAAAGTGGCTTGTTTCTGCCCTATAAGTTACATGGGGGTGACCAAAGTTGCCAAAACGTGTTTATTTGTGCTGAAAAACACGTTTTGACAACTTCTGCACACTGGGGTTAAGGGCTGACAAACTGGGCTCTTCTGAGCCAGGCAGTTACACTGCGATTCCAAGGGCTGAGAAAACGCGTTTATTTCGCGCTGAAAAACACGTTTTGAAAAGTGGCTTGTTTCTGCCCTATAAGTTACATGGGAGTGACCAAAGTTGCCAAAACGTGTTTATTTGTGCTGAAAAACACGTTTTGACAACTTCTGCACACTGGGGTTAAGGGCTGACAAACTGGGCTCTTCTGAGCCAGGCAGTTACACTGTGATTCCAAGGGCTGAGAAAACGCGTTTATTTCGGGCTGAAAAACACGTTCTGAAAAGTGGCCTGTTTCTGCCCTATAAGTTACATGGGAGTGACCAAAGTTGCCAAAACGTGTTTATTTGTGCTGAAAAACACGTTTTGACAACTTCTGCACACTGGGGTTAAGGGCTGACAAACTGGGCTCTTCCGGGCCAGGCAGTTACACTGTGATTCCAAGGGCTGAGAAAACGCGTTTATTTCGGGCTGAAAAACACGTTTTGAAAAGTGGCTTGTTTCTGCCCTATAAGTTACATGGGAGTGACCAAAGTTGCCAAAACGTCTTTATTTGTGCTGAAAAACACGTTTTGACAACTTCTGCACACTGGGGTTAAGGGCTGACAAACTGGGCTCTTCTGAGCCAGGCAGTTACACTGTGATTCCAAGGGCTGAGAAAACGCGTTTATTTCGGGCTGAAAAACACGTTTTGAAAAGTGGCTTGTTTCTGCCCTATAAGTTACATGGGAGTGACCAAAGTTGCTAAAACGTGTTTATTTGTGCTGAAAAACACGTTTTGACAACTTCTGCACACTGGGGTTAAGGGCTGACAAACTGGGCTCTTCTGAGCCAGGCAGTTACACTGTGATTCCAAGGGCTGAGAAAACGCGTTTATTTCGGGCTGAAAAACATGTTTTGAAGGGCTTGTTTCTGCCCTATAAGTTACATGGGAGTGACCAAAGTTGCCAAAACGTGTTTATTTGTGCTGAAAAACACGTTTTGACAACTTCTGCACACTGGGGTTAAGGGCTGACAAACTGGGCTCTTCTGAGCCAGGCAGTTACACTGTGATTCCAAGGGCTGAGAAAACGCGTTTATTTCGGGCTGAAAAACACGTTTTGAAAAGTGGCTTGTTTCTGCCCTATAAGTTACATGGGAGTGACCAAAGTTGCCAAAACGTGTTTATTTGTGCTGAAAAACACGTTTTGACAACTTCTGCACACTGGGGTTAAGGGCTGACAAACTGGGCTCTTCTGAGCCAGGCAGTTACACTGTGATTCCAAGGGCTGAGAAAACGCGTTTATTTCGGGCTGAAAAACACGTTTTGAAAAGTGGCTTGTTTCTGCCCTATAAGTTACATGGGAGTGACCAAAGTTGCCAAAACGTGTTTATTTGTGCTGAAAAACACGTTTTGACAACTTCTGCACACTGGGGTTAAGGGCTGACAAACTGGGCTCTTCTGAGCCAGGCAGTTACACTGTGATTCCAAGGGCTGAGAAAACGCGTTTTTTTCGGGCTGAAAAACACGTTTTGAAAAGTGGCTTGTTTCTGCCCTATAAGTTACATGGGAGTGACCAAAGTTGCCAAAACGTGTTTATTTGTGCTGAAAAACACGTTTTGACAACTTCTGCACACTGGGGTTAAGGGCTGACAAACTGGGCTCTTCTGAGCCAGGCAGTTACACTGTGATTCCAAGGGCTGAGAAAATGCGTTTATTTCGCGCTGAAAAACACGTTTTGAAAAGTGGCTTGTTTCTGCCCTATAAGTTACATGGGAGTGACCAAAGTTGCCAAAACGTGTTTATTTGTGCTGAAAAACACGTTTTGACAACTTCTGCACACTGGGGTTAAGGGCTGACAAACTGGGCTCTTCTGAGCCAGGCAGTTACACTGTGATTCCAAGGGCTGAGAAACGCGTTTATTTCGGGCTGAAAAACACGTTTTGAAAAGTGGCTTGTTTCTGCCCTATAAGTTACATGGGGGTGACCAAAGTTGCCAAAACGTGTTTATTTCTGCTGAAAAACACGTTTTGACAACTTCTGCACACTGGGGTTAAGGGCTGACAAACTGGGCTCTTCTGAGCCAGGCAGTTACACTGTGATTCCAAGGGCTGAGAAAACGCGTTTATTTCGGGCTGAAAAACACGTTCTGAAAAGTGGCCTGTTTCTGCCCTATAAGTTACATGGGAGTGACCAAAGTTGCCAAAACGTGTTTATTTGTGCTGAAAAACACGTTTTGACAACTTCTGCACACTGGGGTTAAGGGCTGACAAACTGGGCTCTTCCGGGCCAGGCAGTTACACTGTGATTCCAAGGGCTGAGAAAACGCGTTTATTTCGGGCTGAAAAACACGTTTTGAAAAGTGGCTTGTTTCTGCCCTATAAGTTACATGGGAGTGACCAAAGTTGCCAAAACGTCTTTATTTGTGCTGAAAAACACGTTTTGACAACTTCTGCACACTGGGGTTAAGGGCTGACAAACTGGGCTCTTCTGAGCCAGGCAGTTACACTGTGATTCCAAGGGCTGAGAAAACGCGTTTATTTCGGGCTGAAAAACACGTTTTGAAAAGTGGCTTGTTTCTGCCCTATAAGTTACATGGGAGTGACCAAAGTTGCTAAAACGTGTTTATTTGTGCTGAAAAACACGTTTTGACAACTTCTGCACACTGGGGTTAAGGGCTGACAAACTGGGCTCTTCTGAGCCAGGCAGTTACACTGTGATTCCAAGGGCTGAGAAAACGCGTTTATTTCGGGCTGAAAAACATGTTTTGAAGGGCTTGTTTCTGCCCTATAAGTTACATGGGAGTGACCAAAGTTGCCAAAACGTGTTTATTTGTGCTGAAAAACACGTTTTGACAACTTCTGCACACTGGGGTTAAGGGCTGACAAACTGGGCTCTTCTGAGCCAGGCAGTTACACTGTGATTCCAAGGGCTGAGAAAACGCGTTTATTTCGGGCTGAAAAACACGTTTTGAAAAGTGGCTTGTTTCTGCCCTATAAGTTACATGGGAGTGACCAAAGTTGCCAAAACGTGTTTATTTGTGCTGAAAAACACGTTTTGACAACTTCTGCACACTGGGGTTAAGGGCTGACAAACTGGGCTCTTCTGAGCCAGGCAGTTACACTGTGATTCCAAGGGCTGAGAAAACGCGTTTATTTCGGGCTGAAAAACACGTTTTGAAAAGTGGCTTGTTTCTGCCCTATAAGTTACATGGGAGTGACCAAAGTTGCCAAAACGTGTTTATTTGTGCTGAAAAACACGTTTTGACAACTTCTGCACACTGGGGTTAAGGGCTGACAAACTGGGCTCTTCTGAGCCAGGCAGTTACACTGTGATTCCAAGGGCTGAGAAAACGCGTTTTTTTCGGGCTGAAAAACACGTTTTGAAAAGTGGCTTGTTTCTGCCCTATAAGTTACATGGGAGTGACCAAAGTTGCCAAAACGTGTTTATTTGTGCTGAAAAACACGTTTTGACAACTTCTGCACACTGGGGTTAAGGGCTGACAAACTGGGCTCTTCTGAGCCAGGCAGTTACACTGTGATTCCAAGGGCTGAGAAAACGCGTTTATTTCGGGCTGAAAAACACGTTTTGAAAAGTGGCTTGTTTCTGCCCTATAAGTTACATGGGAGTGACCAAAGTTGCCAAAACGTCTTTATTTGTGCTGAAAAACACGTTTTGACAACTTCTGCACACTGGGGTTAAGGGCTGACAAACTGGGCTCTTCTGAGCCAGGCAGTTACACTGTGATTCCAAGGGATGAGAAAACGCGTTTATTTCGGGCTGAAAAACACGTTTTGAAAAGTGGCTTGTTTCTGCCCTATAAGTTACATGGGAGTGACCAAAGTTGCCAAAACGTGTTTATTTGTGCTGAAAAACACGTTTTGACAACTTCTGCACACTGGGGTTAAGGGCTGACAAACTGGGCTCTTCTGAGCCAGGCAGTTACACTGTGATTCCAAGGGCTGAGAAAACGCGTTTATTTCGGGCTGAAAAACACGTTTTGAAAAGTGGCCTGTTTCTGCCCTATAAGTTACATGGGGGTGACCAAAGTTGCCAAAACGTGTTTATTTGTGCTGAAAAACACGTTTTGACAACTTCTGCACACTGGGGTTAAGGGCTGACAAACTGGGCTCTTCTGAGCCAGGCAGTTACACTGTGATTCCAAGGGCTGAGAAAACGCGTTTATTTCGGGTTGAAAAACACGTTTTGAAAAGTGGCTTGTTTCTGCCCTATAAGTTACATGGGAGTGACCAAAGTTGCCAAAACGTGTTTATTTGTGCTGAAAAACACGTTTTGACAACTTCTGCACACTGGGGTTAAGGGCTGACAAACTGGGCTCTTCTGAGCCAGGCAGTTACACTGTGATTCCAAGGGATGAGAAAACGCGTTTATTTCGGGCTGAAAAACACGTTTTGAAAAGTGGCTTGTTTCTGCCCTATAAGTTACATGGGAGTGACCAAAGTTGCCAAAACGTGTTTATTTGTGCTGAAAAACACGTTTTGACAACTTCTGCACACTGGGGTTAAGGGCTGACAAACTGGGCTCTTCTGAGCCAGGCAGTTACACTGTGATTCCAAGGGCTGAGAAAATGCGTTTATTTCGGGCTGAAAAACACGTTTTGAAAAGTGGCCTGTTTCTGCCCTATAAGTTACATGGGGGTGACCAAAGTTGCCAAAACGTGTTTATTTGTGCTGAAAAACACGTTTTGACAACTTCTGCACACTGGGGTTAAGGGCTGACAAACTGGGCTCTTCTGAGCCAGGCAGTTACACTGTGATTCCAAGGGCTGAGAAAACGCGTTTATTTCGGGTTGAAAAACACGTTTTGAAAAGTGGCTTGTTTCTGCCCTATAAGTTACATGGGAGTGACCAAAGTTGCCAAAACGTGTTTATTTGTGCTGAAAAACACGTTTTGACAACTTCTGCACACTGGGGTTAAGGGCTGACAAACTGGGCTCTTCTGAGCCAGGCAGTTACACTGTGATTCCAAGGGCTGAGAAAACGCGTTTATTTCGGGCTGAAAAACACGTTTTGAAAAGTGGCTTGTTTCTGCCCTATAAGTTACATGGGAGTGACCAAAGTTGCCAAAACGTGTTTATTTGTGCTGAAAAACACGTTTTGACAACTTCTGCACACTGGGGTTAAGGGCTGACAAACTGGGCTCTTCTGAGCCAGGCAGTTACACTGTGATTCCAAGGGCTGAGAAAACGCGTTTTTTTCGGGCTGAAAAACACGTTTTGAAAAGTGGCTTGTTTCTGCCCTATAAGTTACATGGGAGTGACCAAAGTTGCCAAAACGTGTTTATTTGTGCTGAAAAACACGTTTTGACAACTTCTGCACACTGGGGTTAAGGGCTGACAAACTGGGCTCTTCTGAGCCAGGCAGTTACACTGTGATTCCAAGGGCTGAGAAAACGCGTTTATTTCGGGCTGAAAAACACGTTTTGAAAAGTGGCTTGTTTCTGCCCTATAAGTTACATGGGAGTGACCAAAGTTGCCAAAACGTCTTTATTTGTGCTGAAAAACACGTTTTGACAACTTCTGCACACTGGGGTTAAGGGCTGACAAACTGGGCTCTTCTGAGCCAGGCAGTTACACTGTGATTCCAAGGGATGAGAAAACGCGTTTATTTCGGGCTGAAAAACACGTTTTGAAAAGTGGCTTGTTTCTGCCCTATAAGTTACATGGGAGTGACCAAAGTTGCCAAAACGTGTTTATTTGTGCTGAAAAACACGTTTTGACAACTTCTGCACACTGGGGTTAAGGGCTGACAAACTGGGCTCTTCTGAGCCAGGCAGTTACACTGTGATTCCAAGGGCTGAGAAAACGCGTTTATTTCGGGCTGAAAAACACGTTTTGAAAAGTGGCCTGTTTCTGCCCTATAAGTTACATGGGGGTGACCAAAGTTGCCAAAACGTGTTTATTTGTGCTGAAAAACACGTTTTGACAACTTCTGCACACTGGGGTTAAGGGCTGACAAACTGGGCTCTTCTGAGCCAGGCAGTTACACTGTGATTCCAAGGGCTGAGAAAACGCGTTTATTTCGGGTTGAAAAACACGTTTTGAAAAGTGGCTTGTTTCTGCCCTATAAGTTACATGGGAGTGACCAAAGTTGCCAAAACGTGTTTATTTGTGCTGAAAAACACGTTTTGACAACTTCTGCACACTGGGGTTAAGGGCTGACAAACTGGGCTCTTCTGAGCCAGGCAGTTACACTGTGATTTCAAGGGCTGAGAAAACGCGTTTATTTCGGGCTGAAAAACACGTTTTGAAAAGTGGCTTGTTTCTGCCCTATAAGTTACATGGGAGTGACCAAAGTTGCCAAAACGTGTTTATTTGTGCTGTAAAACACGTTTTGACAACTTCTGCACACTGGGGTTAAGGGCTGACAAACTGGGCTCTTCTGAGCCAGGTAGTTACACTGTGATTCCAAGGGCTGAGAAAACGCGTTTATTTCGGGCTGAAAAACACGTTTTGAAAAGTGGCTTGTTTCTGCCCTATAAGTTACATGGGAGTGACCAAAGTTGCCAAAACGTGTTTATTTGTGCTGAAAAACACGTTTTGACAACTTCTGCACACTGGGGTTAAGGGCTGACAAACTGGGCTCTTCTGAGCCAGGCAGTTACACTGTGATTCCAAGGGCTGAGAAAACGCGTTTATTTCGGGCTGAAAAACACGTTTTGAAAAGTGGCCTGTTTCTGCCCTATAAGTTACATGGGAGTGACCAAAGTTGCCAAAACGTGTTTATTTGTGCTGAAAAACACGTTTTGACAACTTCTGCACACTGGGGTTAAGGGCTGACAAACTGGGCTCTTCTGAGCCAGGCAGTTACACTGTGATTCCAAGGGCTGAGAAAACGCGTTTATTTCGGGCTGAAAAACACGTTTTGAAAAGTGGCTTGTTTCTGCCCTATAAGTTACATGGGAGTGACCAAAGTTGCCAAAACGTGTTTATTTGTGCTGAAAAACACGTTTTGACAACTTCTGCACACTGGGGTTAAGGGCTGACAAACTGGGCTCTTCTGAGCCAGGCAGTTACACTGTGATTCCAAGGGCTGAGAAAACGCGTTTATTTCGGGCTGAAAAACACGTTTTGAAAAGTGGTTTGTTTCTGCCCTATAAGTTACATGGGAGTGACCAAAGTTGCCAAAACGTGTTTATTTGTGCTGAAAAACACGTTTTGACAACTTCTGCACACTGGGGTTAAGGGCTGACAAACTGGGCTCTTCTGAGCCAGGCAGTTACACTGTGATTCCAAGGGCTGAGAAAACGCGTTTATTTCGGGCTGAAAAACACGTTTTGAAAAGTGGCTTGTTTCTGCCTTATAAGTTACATGGGAGTGACCAAAGTTGCCAAAACGTGTTTATTTGTGCTGAAAAACACGTTTTGACAACTTCTGCACACTGGGGTTAAGGGCTGACAAACTTAGCTCTTCTGAGCCAGGCAGTTACACTGTGATTCCAAGGGCTGAGAAAACGCGTTTATTTCGGGCTGAAAAACACGTTTTGAAAAGTGGCCTGTTTCTGCCCTATAAGTTACATGGGAGTGACCAAAGTTGCCAATACGTGTTTATTTGTGCTGAAAAACACGTTTTGACAACTTCTGCACACTGGGGTTAAGGGCTGACAAACTGGGCTCTTCTGAGCCAGGCAGTTACACTGTGATTCCAAGGGCTGAGAAAACGCGTTTATTTCGGGCTGAAAAACACGTTTTGAAAAGTGGCTTGTTTCTGCCCTATAAGTTACATGGGAGTGACCAAAGTTGCCAAAACGTGTTTATTTGTGCTGAAAAACACGTTTTGACAACTTCTGCACACTGGGGTTAAGGGCTGACAAACTGGGCTCTTCTGAGCCAGGCAGTTACACTGTGATTCCAAGGGCTGAGAAAACGCGTTTATTTCGGGCTGAAAAACACGTTTTGAAAAGTGGCTTGTTTCTGCCCTATAAGTTACATGGGAGTGACCAAAGTTGCCAAAACGTGTTTATTTGTGCTGAAAAACACGTTTTGACAACTTCTGCACACTGGGGTTAAGGGCTGACAAACTGGGCTCTTCTGAGCCAGGCAGTTACACTGTGATTCCAAGGGCTGAGAGAACACGTTTATTTCGGGCTGAAAAACACGTTTTGAAAAGTGGCTTGTTTCTGCCCTATAAGTTACATGGGAGTGACCAAAGTTGCCAAAACGTGTTTATTTGTGCTGAAAAACACGTTTTGACAACTTCTGCACACTGGGGTTAAGGGCTGACAAACTGGGCTCTTCTGAGCCAGGCAGTTACACTGTGATTCCAAGGGCTGAGAAAACGCGTTTATTTCGGGCTGAAAAACACGTTTTGAAAAGTGGCTTGTTTCTGCCCTATAAGTTACATGGGAGTGACCAAAGTTGCCAAAACGTGTTTATTTGTGCTGAAAAACACGTTTTGACAACTTCTGCACACTGGGGTTAAGGGCTGACAAACTGGGCTCTTCTGAGCCAGGCAGTTACACTGTGATTCCAAGGGCTGAGAAAACGCGTTTATTTCGGACTGAAAAACACGTTTTGAAAAGTGGCTTGTTTCTGCCCTATAAGTTACATGGGAGTGACCAAAGTTGCCAAAACGTGTTTATTTGTGCTGAAAAACACGTTTTGACAACTTCTGCACACTGGGGTTAAGGGCTGACAAACTGGGCTCTTCTGAGCCAGGCAGTTACACTGTGATTCCAAGGGCTGAGAAAACGCGTTTATTTCGGGCTGAAAAACACGTTTTGAAAAGTGGCTTGTTTCTGCCCTATAAGTTACATGGGAGTGACCAAAGTTGCCAAAACGTGTTTATTTGTGCTGAAAAACACGTTTTGACAACTTCTGCACACTGGGGTTAAGGGCTGACAAACTGGGCTCTTCTGAGCCAGGCAGTTACACTGTGATTCCAAGGGCTGAGAAAACGCGTTTATTTCGGGCTGAAAAACACGTTTTGAAAAGTGGATTGTTTCTGCCCTATAAGTTACATGGGAGTGACCAAAGTTGCCAAAACGTGTTTATTTGTGCTGAAAAACACGTTTTGACAACTTCTGCACACTGGGGTTAAGGGCTGACGAACTGGGCTCTTCTGAGCCAGGCAGTAACACTGTGATTCCAAGGGCTGAGAAAACGCGTTTATTTCGGGCTGAAAAACACGTTTTGAAAAGTGGCTTGTTTCTGCCCTATAAGTTACATGGGAGTGACCAAAGTTGCCAAAACGTGTTTATTTGTGCTGAAAAACACGTTTTGACAACTTCTGCACACTGGGGTTAAGGGCTGACAAACTGGGCTCTTCTGAGCCAGGCAGTTACACTGTGATTCCAAGGGCTGAGAAAACGCGTTTATTTCGGGCTGAAAAACACGTTTTGAAAAGTGGCCTGTTTCTGCCCTATAAGTTACATGGGGGTGACCAAAGTTGCCAAAACGTGTTTATTTGTGCTGAAAAACACGTTTTGACAACTTCTGCACACTGGGGTTAAGGGCTGACAAACTGGGCTCTTCTGAGCCAGGCAGTTACACTGTGATTCCAAGGGCTGAGAAAACGCGTTTATTTCGGGCTGAAAAACACGTTTTGAAAAGTGGCTTGTTTCTGCCCTATAAGTTACATGGGATTGACCAAAGTTGCCAAAACGTGTTTATTTGTGCTGAAAAACACGTTTTGACAACTTCTGCACACTGGGGTTAAGGGCTGACAAACTGGGCTCTTCTGAGCCAGGCAGTTACACTGTGATTCCAAGGGCTGAGAAAACGCGTTTATTTCGGGCTGAAAAACATGTTTTGAAGGGCTTGTTTCTGCCCTATAAGTTACATGGGAGTGACCAAAGTTGCCAAAACGTGTTTATTTGTGCTGAAAAACACGTTTTGACAACTTCTGCACACTGGGGTTAAGGGCTGACAAACTGGGCTCTTCTGAGCCAGGCAGTTACACTGTGATTCCAAGGGCTGAGAAAACGCGTTTATTTCGGGCTGAAAAACACGTTTTGAAAAGTGGCTTGTTTCTGCCCTATAAGTTACATGGGAGTGACCAAAGTTGCCAAAACGTGTTTATTTGTGCTGAAAAACACGTTTTGACAACTTCTGCACACTGGGGTTAAGGGCTGACAAACTGGGCTCTTCTGAGCCAGGCAGTTACACTGTGATTCCAAGGGCTGAGAAAACGCGTTTATTTCGGGCTGAAAAACACGTTTTGAAAAGTGGCTTGTTTCTGCCCTATAAGTTACATGGGAGTGACCAAAGTTGCCAAAACGTGTTTATTTGTGCTGAAAAACACGTTTTGACAACTTCTGCACACTGGGGTTAAGGGCTGACAAACTGGGCTCTTCTGAGCCAGGCAGTTACACTGTGATTCCAAGGGCTGAGAAAACGCGTTTTTTTCGGGCTGAAAAACACGTTTTGAAAAGTCGCTTGTTTCTGCCCTATAAGTTACATGGGAGTGACCAAAGTTGCCAAAACGTGTTTATTTGTGCTGAAAAACACGTTTTGACAACTTCTGCACACTGGGGTTAAGGGCTGACAAACTGGGCTCTTCTGAGCCAGGCAGTTACACTGTGATTCCAAGGGCTGAGAAAACGCGTTTATTTCGGGCTGAAAAACACGTTTTGAAAAGTGGCTTGTTTCTGCCCTATAAGTTACATGGGAGTGACCAAAGTTGCCAAAACGTCTTTATTTGTGCTGAAAAACACGTTTTGACAACTTCTGCACACTGGGGTTAAGGGCTGACAAACTGGGCTCTTCTGAGCCAGGCAGTTACACTGTGATTCCAAGGGATGAGAAAACGCGTTTTTTTCGGGCTGAAAAACACGTTTTGAAAAGTGGCTTGTTTCTGCCCTATAAGTTACATGGGAGTGACCAAAGTTGCCAAAACGTGTTTATTTGTGCTGAAAAACACGTTTTGACAACTTCTGCACACTGGGGTTAAGGGCTGACAAACTGGGCTCTTCTGAGCCAGGCAGTTACACTGTGATTCCAAGGGCTGAGAAAACGCGTTTATTTCGGGCTGAAAAACACGTTTTGAAAAGTGGCCTGTTTCTGCCCTATAAGTTACATGGGGGTGACCAAAGTTGCCAAAACGTGTTTATTTGTGCTGAAAAACACGTTTTGACAACTTCTGCACACTGGGGTTAAGGGCTGACAAACTGGGCTCTTCTGAGCCAGGCAGTTACACTGTGATTCCAAGGGCTGAGAAAACGCGTTTATTTCGGGCTGAAAAACACGTTTTGAAAAGTGGCTTGTTTCTGCCCTATAAGTTACATGGGATTGACCAAAGTTGCCAAAACGTGTTTATTTGTGCTGAAAAACACGTTTTGACAACTTCTGCACACTGGGGTTAAGGGCTGACAAACTGGGCTCTTCTGAGCCAGGCAGTTACACTGTGATTCCAAGGGCTGAGAAAACGCGTTTATTTCGGGCTGAAAAACATGTTTTGAAGGGCTTGTTTCTGCCCTATAAGTTACATGGGAGTGACCAAAGTTGCCAAAACGTGTTTATTTGTGCTGAAAAACACGTTTTGACAACTTCTGCACACTGGGGTTAAGGGCTGACAAACTGGGCTCTTCTGAGCCAGGCAGTTACACTGTGATTCCAAGGGCTGAGAAAACGCGTTTATTTCGGGCTGAAAAACACGTTTTGAAAAGTGGCTTGTTTCTGCCCTATAAGTTACATGGGAGTGACCAAAGTTGCCAAAACGTGTTTATTTGTGCTGAAAAACACGTTTTGACAACTTCTGCACACTGGGGTTAAGGGCTGACAAACTGGGCTCTTCTGAGCCAGGCAGTTACACTGTGATTCCAAGGGCTGAGAAAACGCGTTTATTTCGGGCTGAAAAACACGTTTTGAAAAGTGGCTTGTTTCTGCCCTATAAGTTACATGGGAGTGACCAAAGTTGCCAAAACGTGTTTATTTGTGCTGAAAAACACGTTTTGACAACTTCTGCACACTGGGGTTAAGGGCTGACAAACTGGGCTCTTCTGAGCCAGGCAGTTACACTGTGATTCCAAGGGCTGAGAAAACGCGTTTTTTTCGGGCTGAAAAACACGTTTTGAAAAGTGGCTTGTTTCTGCCCTATAAGTTACATGGGAGTGACCAAAGTTGCCAAAACGTGTTTATTTGTGCTGAAAAACACGTTTTGACAACTTCTGCACACTGGGGTTAAGGGCTGACAAACTGGGCTCTTCTGAGCCAGGCAGTTACACTGTGATTCCAAGGGCTGAGAAAACGCGTTTATTTCGGGCTGAAAAACACGTTTTGAAAAGTGGCTTGTTTCTGCCCTATAAGTTACATGGGAGTGACCAAAGTTGCCAAAACGTCTTTATTTGTGCTGAAAAACACGTTTTGACAACTTCTGCACACTGGGGTTAAGGGCTGACAAACTGGGCTCTTCTGAGCCAGGCAGTTACACTGTGATTCCAAGGGATGAGAAAACGCGTTTTTTTCGGGCTGAAAAACACGTTTTGAAAAGTGGCTTGTTTCTGCCCTATAAGTTACATGGGAGTGACCAAAGTTGCCAAAACGTGTTTATTTGTGCTGAAAAACACGTTTTGACAACTTCTGCACACTGGGGTTAAGGGCTGACAAACTGGGCTCTTCTGAGCCAGGCAGTTACACTGTGATTCCAAGGGCTGAGAAAACGCGTTTATTTCGGGCTGAAAAACACGTTTTGAAAAGTGGCCTGTTTCTGCCCTATAAGTTACATGGGGGTGACCAAAGTTGCCAAAACGTGTTTATTTGTGCTGAAAAACACGTTTTGACAACTTCTGCACACTGGGGTTAAGGGCTGACAAACTGGGCTCTTCTGAGCCAGGCAGTTACACTGTGATTCCAAGGGCTGAGAAAACGCGTTTATTTCGGGTTGAAAAACACGTTTTGAAAAGTGGCTTGTTTCTGCCCTATAAGTTACATGGGAGTGACCAAAGTTGCCAAAACGTGTTTATTTGTGCTGAAAAACACGTTTTGACAACTTCTGCACACTGGGGTTAAGGGCTGACAAACTGGGCTCTTCTGAGCCAGGCAGTTACACTGTGATTTCAAGGGCTGAGAAAACGCGTTTATTTCGGGCTGAAAAACACGTTTTGAAAAGTGGCTTGTTTCTGCCCTATAAGTTACATGGGAGTGACCAAAGTTGCCAAAACGTGTTTATTTGTGCTGAAAAACACGTTTTGACAACTTCTGCACACTGGGGTTAAGGGCTGACAAACTGGGCTCTTCTGAGCCAGGCAGTTACACTGTGATTCCAAGGGCTGAGAAAACGCGTTTATTTCGGGCTGAAAAACACGTTTTGAAAAGTGGCCTGTTTCTGCCCTATAAGTTACATGGGAGTGACCAAAGTTGCCAAAACGTGTTTATTTGTGCTGAAAAACACGTTTTGACAACTTCTGCACACTGGGGTTAAGGGCTGACAAACTGGGCTCTTCTGAGCCAGGCAGTTACACTGTGATTCCAAGGGCTGAGAAAACGCGTTTATTTCGGGCTGAAAAACACGTTTTGAAAAGTGGCCTGTTTCTGCCCTATAAGTTACATGGGAGTGACCAAAGTTGCCAAAACGTGTTTATTTGTGCTGAAAAACACGTTTTGACAACTTCTGCACACTGGGGTTAAGGGCTGACAAACTGGGCTCTTCTGAGCCAGGCAGTTACACTGTGATTCCAAGGGCTGAGAAAACGCGTTTATTTCGGGCTGAAAAACACGTTTTGAAAAGTGGCTTGTTTCTGCCCTATAAGTTACATGGGAGTGACCAAAGTTGCCAAAACGTGTTTATTTGTGCTGAAAAACACGTCTTGACAACTTCTGCACACTGGGGTTAAGGGCTGACAAACTGGGCTCTTCTGAGCCAGGCAGTTACACTGTGATTCCAAGGGCTGAGAAAACGCGTTTATTTCGGGCTGAAAAACACGTTTTGAAAAGTGGTTTGTTTCTGCCCTATAAGTTACATGGGAGTGACCAAAGTTGCCAAAACGTGTTTATTTGTGCTGAAAAACACGTTTTGACAACTTCTGCACACTGGGGTTAAGGGCTGACAAACTGGGCTCTTCTGAGCCAGGCAGTTACACTGTGATTCCAAGGGCTGAGAAAACGCGTTTATTTCGGGCTGAAAAACACGTTTTGAAAAGTGGCTTGTTTCTGCCTTATAAGTTACATGGGAGTGACCAAAGTTGCCAAAACGTGTTTATTTGTGCTGAAAAACACGTTTTGACAACTTCTGCACACTGGGGTTAAGGGCTGACAAACTTAGCTCTTCTGAGCCAGGCAGTTACACTGTGATTCCAAGGGCTGAGAAAACGCGTTTATTTCGGGCTGAAAAACACGTTTTGAAAAGTGGCCTGTTTCTGCCCTATAAGTTACATGGGAGTGACCAAAGTTGCCAATACGTGTTTATTTGTGCTGAAAAACACGTTTTGACAACTTCTGCACACTGGGGTTAAGGGCTGACAAACTGGGCTCTTCTGAGCCAGGCAGTTACACTGTGATTCCAAGGGCTGAGAAAACGCGTTTATTTCGGGCTGAAAAACACGTTTTGAAAAGTGGCTTGTTTCTGCCCTATAAGTTACATGGGAGTGACCAAAGTTGCCAAAACGTGTTTATTTGTGCTGAAAAACACGTTTTGACAACTTCTGCACACTGGGGTTAAGGGCTGACAAACTGGGCTCTTCTGAGCCAGGCAGTTACACTGTGATTCCAAGGGCTGAGAAAACGCGTTTATTTCGGGCTGAAAAACACGTTTTGAAAAGTGGCTTGTTTCTGCCCTATAAGTTACATGGGAGTGACCAAAGTTGCCAAAACGTGTTTATTTGTGCTGAAAAACACGTTTTGACAACTTCTGCACACTGGGGTTAAGGGCTGACAAACTGGGCTCTTCTGAGCCAGGCAGTTACACTGTGATTCCAAGGGCTGAGAAAACGCGTTTATTTCGGGCTGAAAAACACGTTTTGAAAAGTGGCTTGTTTCTGCCCTATAAGTTACATGGGAGTGACCAAAGTTGCCAAAACGTGTTTATTTGTGCTGAAAAACACGTTTTGACAACTTCTGCACACTGGGGTTAAGGGCTGACAAACTGGGCTCTTCTGAGCCAGGCAGTTACACTGTGATTCCAAGGGCTGAGAGAACGCGTTTATTTCGGGCTGAAAAACACGTTTTGAAAAGTGGCTTGTTTCTGCCCTATAAGTTACATGGGAGTGACCAAAGTTGCCAAAACGTGTTTATTTGTGCTGAAAAACACGTTTTGACAACTTCTGCACACTGGGGTTAAGGGCTGACAAACTGGGCTCTTCTGAGCCAGGCAGTTACACTGTGATTCCAAGGGCTGAGAAAACGCGTTTATTTCGGGCTGAAAAACACGTTTTGAAAAGTGGCTTGTTTCTGCCCTATAAGTTACATGGGAGTGACCAAAGTTGCCAAAACGTGTTTATTTGTGCTGAAAAACACGTTTTGACAACTTCTGCACACTGGGGTTAAGGGCTGACAAACTGGGCTCTTCTGAGCCAGGCAGTTACACTGTGATTCCAAGGGCTGAGAAAACGCGTTTATTTCGGACTGAAAAACACGTTTTGAAAAGTGGCTTGTTTCTGCCCTATAAGTTACATGGGAGTGACCAAAGTTGCCAAAACGTGTTTATTTGTGCTGAAAAACACGTTTTGACAACTTCTGCACACTGGGGTTAAGGGCTGACAAACTGGGCTCTTCTGAGCCAGGCAGTTACACTGTGATTCCAAGGGCTGAGAAAACGCGTTTATTTCGGGCTGAAAAACACGTTTTGAAAAGTGGCTTGTTTCTGCCCTATAAGTTACATGGGAGTGACCAAAGTTGCCAAAACGTTTTTATTTGTGCTGAAAAACACGTTTTGACAACTTCTGCACACTGGGGTTAAGGGCTGACAAACTGGGCTCTTCTGAGCCAGGCAGTTACACTGTGATTCCAAGGGCTGAGAAAACGCGTTTATTTCGGGCTGAAAAACACGTTTTGAAAAGTGGCCTGTTTCTGCCCTATAAGTTACATGGGGGTGACCAAAGTTGCCAAAACGTGTTTATTTCAGCTGAAAAACACGTTTTGACAACTTCTGCACACTGGGGTTAAGGGCTGACAAACTGGGCTCTTCTGAGCCAGGCAGTTACACTGTGATTCCAAGGGCTGAGAAAACGCGTTTATTTTGGGCTGAAAAACACGTTTTGAAAAGTGGCTTGTTTCTGCCCTATAAGTTACATGGGAGTGACCAAAGTTGCCAAAACGTGTTTATTTGTGCTGAAAAACACGTTTTGACAACTTCTGCACACTGGGGTTAAGGGCTGACGAACTGGGCTCTTCTGAGCCAGGCAGTAACACTGTGATTCCAAGGGCTGAGAAAACGCGTTTATTTCGGGCTGAAAAACACGTTTTGAAAAGTGGCTTGTTTCTGCCCTATAAGATACATGGGAGTGACCAAAGTTGCCAAAACGTGTTTATTTGTGCTGAAAAACACGTTTTGACAACTTCTGCACACTGGGGTTAAGGGCTGACAAACTGGGCTCTTCTGAGCCAGGCAGTTACACTGTGATTCCAAGGGCTGAGAAAACGCGTTTATTTCGGGCTGAAAAACACGTTTTGAAAAGTGGCCTGTTTCTGCCCTATAAGTTACATGGGGGTGACCAAAGTTGCCAAAACGTGTTTATTTGTGCTGAAAAACACGTTTTGACAACTTCTGCACACTGGGGTTAAGGGCTGACAAACTGGGCTCTTCTGAGCCAGGCAGTTTCACTGTGATTCCAAGGGCTGAGAAAACGCGTTTATTTCGGGCTGAAAAACACGTTTTGAAAAGTGGCCTGTTTCTGCCCTATAAGTTACATGGGGGTGACCAAAGTTGCCAAAACGTGTTTATTTCAGTTGAAAAACACGTTTTGACAACTTCTGCACACTGGGGTTAAGGGCTGACAAACTGGGCTCTTCTGAGCCAGGCAGTTACACTGTGATTCCAAGGGCTGAGAAAACGCGTTTATTTCGGGCTGAAAAACACGTTTTGAAAAGTGGCTTGTTTCTGCCCTATAAGTTACATGGGAGTGACCAAAGTTGCCAAAACGTGTTTATTTGTGCTGAAAAACACGTTTTGACAACTTCTGCACACTGGGGTTAAGGGCTGACAAACTGGGCTCTTCTGAGCCAGGCAGTTACACTGTGATTCCAAGGGCTGAGAAAACGCGTTTATTTCGGGCTGAAAAACACGTTTTGAAAAGTGGCCTGTTTCTGCCCTATAAGTTACATGGGGGTGACCAAAGTTGCCAAAACGTGTTTATTTGTGCTGAAAAACACGTTTTGACAACTTCTGCACACTGGGGTTAAGGGCTGACAAACTGGGCTCTTCTGAGCCAGGCAGTTACACTGTGATTCCAAGGGCTGAGAAAACGCGTTTATTTCGGGCTGAAAAACACGTTTTGAAAAGTGGCTTGTTTCTGCCCTATAAGTTACATGGGAGTGACCAAAGTTGCCAAAACGTGTTTATTTGTGCTGAAAAACACGTTTTGACAACTTCTGCACACTGGGGTTAAGGGCTGACAAACTGGGCTCTTCTGAGCCAGGCAGTTACACTGTGATTCCAAGGGCTGAGAAAACGCGTTTATTTCGGGCTGAAAAACACGTTTTGAAAAGTGGCTTGTTTCTGCCCTATAAGTTACATGGGGGTGACCAAAGTTGCCGAAACGTGTTTATTTCAGCTGAAAAACACGTTTTGACAACTTCTGCACACTGGGGTTAAGGGCTGACCAACTGGGATCTTCTGAGCCAGGCAGTTACACTGTGATTCCAAGGGCTGAGAAAACGCGTTTATTTCGGACTGAAAAACACGTTTTGAAAAGTGGCTTGTTTCTGCCCTATAAGTTACATGGGGGTGACCAAAGTTGCCAAAACGTGTTTATTTGTGCTGAAAAACACGTTTTGACAACTTCTGCACACTGGGGTTAAGGGCTGACAAACTGGGCTCTTCTGAGCCAGGCAGTTACACTGTGATTCCAAGGGCTGAGAAAACGCGTTTATTTCGGGCTGAAAAACACGTTTTGAAAAGTGGCCTGTTTCTGCCCTATAAGTTACATGGGATTGACCAAAGTTGCCAAAACGTGTTGATTTGTGCTGAAAAACACGTTTTGACAACTTCTGCACACTGGGGTTAAGGGCTGACAAACTGGGCTCTTCTGAGCCAGGCAGTTACACTGTGATTCCAAGGGCTGAGAAAACGCGTTTATTTCGGGCTGAAAAACATGTTTTGAAGGGCTTGTTTCTGCCCTATAAGTTACATGGGAGTGACCAAAGTTGCCAAAACGTGTTTATTTGTGCTGAAAAACACGTTTTGACAACTTCTGCACACTGGGGTTAAGGGCTGACAAACTGGGCTCTTCTGAGCCAGGCAGTTACACTGTGATTCCAAGGGCTGAGAAAACGCGTTTATTTCGGGCTGAAAAACACGTTTTGAAAAGTGGCTTGTTTCTGCCCTATAAGTTACATGGGAGTGACCAAAGTTGCCAAAACGTGTTTATTTGTGCTGAAAAACACGTTTTGACAACTTCTGCACACTGGGGTTAAGGGCTGACAAACTGGGCTCTTCTGAGCCAGGCAGTTACACTGTGATTCCAAGGGCTGAGAAACGCGTTTATTTCGGGCTGAAAAACACGTTTTGAAAAGTGGCTTGTTTCTGCCCTATAAGTTACATGGGAGTGACCAAAGTTGCCAAAACGTGTTTATTTGTGCTGAAAAACACGTTTTGACAACTTCTGCACACTGGGGTTAAGGGCTGACAAACTGGGCTCTTCTGAGCCAGGCAGTTACACTGTGATTCCAAGGGCTGAGAAAACGCGTTTATTTCGGGCTGAAAAACACGTTTTGAAAAGTGGCTTGTTTCTGCCCTATAAGTTACATGGGAGTGACCAAAGTTGCCAAAACGTGTTTATTTGTGCTGAAAAACACGTTTTGACAACTTCTGCACACTGGGGTTAAGGGCTGACAAACTGGGCTCTTCTGAGCCAGGCAGTTACACTGTGATTCCAAGGGCTGAGAAAACGCGTTTATTTCGGGCTGAAAAACACGTTTTGAAAAGTGGCTTGTTTCTGCCCTATAAGTTACATGGGAGTGACCAAAGTTGCCAAAACGTCTTTATTTGTGCTGAAAAACACGTTTTGACAACTTCTGCACACTGGGGTTAAGGGCTGACAAACTGGGCTCTTCTGAGCCAGGCAGTTACACTGTGATTCCAAGGGCTGAGAAAACGCGTTTATTTCGGGCTGAAAAACACGTTTTGAAAAGTGGCTTGTTTCTGCTCTATAAGTTACATGGGAGTGACCAAAGTTGCCAAAACGTGTTTATTTGTGCTGAAAAACACGTTTTGACAACTTCTGCACACTGGGGTTAAGGGCTGACAAACTGGGCTCTTCTGAGCCAGGCAGTTACACTGTGATTCCAAGGGCTGAGAAAACGCGTTTATTTCGGGCTGAAAAACACGTTTTGAAAAGTGGCCTGTTTCTGCCCTATAAGTTACATGGGGGTGACCAAAGTTGCCAAAACGTGTTTATTTGTGCTGAAAAACACGTTTTGACAACTTCTGCACACTGGGGTTAAGGGCTGACAAACTGGGCTCTTCTGAGCCAGGCAGTTACACTGTGATTCCAAGGGCTGAGAAAACGCGTTTATTTCGGGTTGAAAAACACGTTTTGAAAAGTGGCTTGTTTCTGCCCTATAAGTTACATGGGAGTGACCAAAGTTGCCAAAACGTGTTTATTTGTGCTGAAAAACACGTTTTGACAACTTCTGCACACTGGGGTTAAGGGCTGACAAACTGGGCTCTTCTGAGCCAGGCAGTTACACTGTGATTTCAAGGGCTGAGAAAACGCGTTTATTTCGGGCTGAAAAACACGTTTTGAAAAGTGGCTTGTTTCTGCCCTATAAGTTACATGGGAGTGACCAAAGTTGCCAAAACGTGTTTATTTGTGCTGTAAAACACGTTTTGACAACTTCTGCACACTGGGGTTAAGGGCTGACAAACTGGGCTCTTCTGAGCCAGGCAGTTACACTGTGATTCCAAGGGCTGAGAAAACGCGTTTATTTCGGGCTGAAAAACACGTTTTGAAAAGTGGCCTGTTTCTGCCCTATAAGTTACATGGGAGTGACCAAAGTTGCCAAAACGTGTTTATTTGTGCTGAAAAACACGTTTTGACAACTTCTGCACACTGGGGTTAAGGGCTGACAAACTGGGCTCTTCTGAGCCAGGCAGTTACACTGTGATTCCAAGGGCTGAGAAAACGCGTTTATTTCGGGCTGAAAAACACGTTTTGAAAAGTGGCTTGTTTCTGCCCTATAAGTTACATGGGAGTGACCAAAGTTGCCAAAACGTGTTTATTTGTGCTGAAAAACACGTTTTGACAACTTCTGCACACTGGGGTTAAGGGCTGACAAACTGGGCTCTTCTGAGCCAGGCAGTTACACTGTGATTCCAAGGGCTGAGAAAACGCGTTTATTTCGGGCTGAAAAACACGTTTTGAAAAGTGGTTTGTTTCTGCCCTATAAGTTACATGGGAGTGACCAAAGTTGCCAAAACGTGTTTATTTGTGCTGAAAAACACGTTTTGACAACTTCTGCACACTGGGGTTAAGGGCTGACAAACTGGGCTCTTCTGAGCCAGGCAGTTACACTGTGATTCCAAGGGCTGAGAAAACGCGTTTATTTCGGGCTGAAAAACACGTTTTGAAAAGTGGCCTGTTTCTGCCCTATAAGTTACATGGGGGTGACCAAAGTTGCCAAAACGTGTTTATTTGTGCTGAAAAACACGTTTTGACAACTTCTGCACACTGGGGTTAAGGGCTGACAAACTGGGCTCTTCTGAGCCAGGCAGTTACACTGTGATTCCAAGGGCTGAGAAAACGCGTTTATTTCGGGTTGAAAAACACGTTTTGAAAAGTGGCTTGTTTCTGCCCTATAAGTTACATGGGAGTGACCAAAGTTGCCAAAACGTGTTTATTTGTGCTGAAAAACACGTTTTGACAACTTCTGCACACTGGGGTTAAGGGCTGACAAACTGGGCTCTTCTGAGCCAGGCAGTTACACTGTGATTTCAAGGGCTGAGAAAACGCGTTTATTTCGGGCTGAAAAACACGTTTTGAAAAGTGGCTTGTTTCTGCCCTATAAGTTACATGGGAGTGACCAAAGTTGCCAAAACGTGTTTATTTGTGCTGAAAAACACGTTTTGACAACTTCTGCACACTGGGGTTAAGGGCTGACAAACTGGGCTCTTCTGAGCCAGGCAGTTACACTGTGATTCCAAGGGCTGAGAAAACGCGTTTATTTCGGGCTGAAAAACACGTTTTGAAAAGTGGCTTGTTTCTGCCCTATAAGTTACATGGGAGTGACCAAAGTTGCCAAAACGTGTTTATTTGTGCTGAAAAACACGTTTTGACAACTTCTGCACACTGGGGTTAAGGGCTGACAAACTGGGCTCTTCTGAGCCAGGCAGTTACACTGTGATTCCAAGGGCTGAGAAAACGCGTTTATTTCGGACTGAAAAACACGTTTTGAAAAGTGGCTTGTTTCTGCCCTATAAGTTACATGGGAGTGACCAAAGTTGCCAAAACGTGTTTATTTGTGCTGAAAAACACGTTTTGACAACTTCTGCACACTGGGGTTAAGGGCTGACAAACTGGGCTCTTCTGAGCCAGGCAGTTACACTGTGATTCCAAGGGCTGAGAAAACGCGTTTATTTCGGGCTGAAAAACACGTTTTGAAAAGTGGCTTGTTTCTGCCCTATAAGTTACATGGGAGTGACCAAAGTTGCCAAAACGTGTTTATTTGTGCTGAAAAACACGTTTTGACAACTTCTGCACACTGGGGTTAAGGGCTGACAAACTGGGCTCTTCTGAGCCAGGCAGTTACACTGTGATTCCAAGGGCTGAGAAAACGCGTTTATTTCGGGCTGAAAAACACGTTTTGAAAAGTGGCTTGTTTCTGCCCTATAAGTTACATGGGAGTGACCAAAGTTGCCAAAACGTTTTTATTTGTGCTGAAAAACACGTTTTGACAACTTCTGCACACTGGGGTTAAGGGCTGACAAACTGGGCTCTTCTGAGCCAGGCAGTTACACTGTGATTCCAAGGGCTGAGAAAACGCGTTTATTTCGGGCTGAAAAACACGTTTTGAAAAGTGGCCTGTTTCTGCCCTATAAGTTACATGGGGGTGACCAAAGTTGCCAAAACGTGTTTATTTCAGCTGAAAAACACGTTTTGACAACTTCTGCACACTGGGGTTAAGGGCTGACAAACTGGGCTCTTCTGAGCCAGGCAGTTACACTGTGATTCCAAGGGCTGAGAAAACGCGTTTATTTCGGGCTGAAAAACACGTTTTGAAAAGTGGCTTGTTTCTGCCCTATAAGTTACATGGGAGTGACCAAAGTTGCCAAAACGTGTTTATTTGTGCTGAAAAACACGTTTTGACAACTTCTGCACACTGGGGTTAAGGGCTGACAAACTGGGCTCTTCTGAGCCAGGCAGTTACACTGTGATTCCAAGGGCTGAGAAAACGCGTTTATTTCGGGCTGAAAAACACGTTTTGAAAAGTGGCTTGTTTCTGCCCTATAAGTTACATGGGAGTGACCAAAGTTGCCAAAACGTGTTTATTTGTGCTGAAAAACACGTTTTGACAACTTCTGCACACTGGGGTTAAGGGCTGACAAACTGGGCTCTTCTGAGCCAGGCAGTTACACTGTGATTCCAAGGGCTGAGAAAACGCGTTTATTTCGGGCTGAAAAACACGTTTTGAAAAGTGGCTTGTTTCTGCCCTATAAGTTACATGGGAGTGACCAAAGTTGCCAAAACGTGTTTATTTGTGCTGAAAAACACGTTTTGACAACTTCTGCACACTGGGGTTAAGGGCTGACAAACTGGGCTCTTCTGAGCCAGGCAGTTACACTGTGATTCCAAGGGCTGAGAAAACGCGTTTATTTCGGGCTGAAAAACACGTTTTGAAAAGTGGCCTGTTTCTGCCCTATAAGTTACATGGGGGTGACCAAAGTTGCCAAAACGTGTTTATTTCAGCTGAAAAACACATTTTGACAACTTCTGCACACTGGGGTTAAGGGCTGACAAACTGGGCTCTTCTGAGCCAGGCAGTTACACTGTGATTCCAAGGGCTGAGAAAACGCGTTTATTTCGGGCTGAAAAACACGTTTTGAAAAGTGGATTGTTTCTGCCCTATAAGTTACATGGGAGTGACCAAAGTTGCCAAAACGTGTTTATTTGTGCTGAAAAACACGTTTTGACAACTTCTGCACACTGGGGTTAAGGGCTGACGAACTGGGCTCTTCTGAGCCAGGCAGTAACACTGTGATTCCAAGGGCTGAGAAAACGCGTTTATTTCGGGCTGAAAAACACGTTTTGAAAAGTGGCTTGTTTCTGCCCTATAAGTTACATGGGAGTGACCAAAGTTGCCAAAACGTGTTTATTTGTGCTGAAAAACACGTTTTGACAACTTCTGCACACTGGGGTTAAGGGCTGACAAACTGGGCTCTTCTGAGCCAGGCAGTTACACTGTGATTCCAAGGGCTGAGAAAACGCGTTTATTTCGGGCTGAAAAACACGTTTTGAAAAGTGGCCTGTTTCTGCCCTATAAGTTACATGGGGGTGACCAAAGTTGCCAAAACGTGTTTATTTGTGCTGAAAAACACGTTTTGACAACTTCTGCACACTGGGGTTAAGGGCTGACAAACTGGGCTCTTCTGAGCCAGGCAGTTACACTGTGATTCCAAGGGCTGAGAAAACGCGTTTATTTCGGGCTGAAAAACACGTTTTGAAAAGTGGCCTGTTTCTGCCCTATAAGTTACATGGGATTGACCAAAGTTGCCAAAACGTGTTGATTTGTGCTGAAAAACACGTTTTGACAACTTCTGCACACTGGGGTTAAGGGCTGACAAACTGGGCTCTTCTGAGCCAGGCAGTTACACTGTGATTCCAAGGGCTGAGAAAACGCGTTTATTTCGGGCTGAAAAACATGTTTTGAAGGGCTTGTTTCTGCCCTATAAGTTACATGGGAGTGACCAAAGTTGCCAAAACGTGTTTATTTGTGCTGAAAAACACGTTTTGACAACTTCTGCACACTGGGGTTAAGGGCTGACAAACTGGGCTCTTCTGAGCCAGGCAGTTACACTGTGATTCCAAGGGCTGAGAAAACGCGTTTATTTCGGGCTGAAAAACACGTTTTGAAAAGTGGCTTGTTTCTGCCCTATAAGTTACATGGGAGTGACCAAAGTTGCCAAAACGTGTTTATTTGTGCTGAAAAACACGTTTTGACAACTTCTGCACACTGGGGTTAAGGGCTGACAAACTGGGCTCTTCTGAGCCAGGCAGTTACACTGTGATTCCAAGGGCTGAGAAACGCGTTTATTTCGGGCTGAAAAACACGTTTTGAAAAGTGGCTTGTTTCTGCCCTATAAGTTACATGGGAGTGACCAAAGTTGCCAAAACGTGTTTATTTGTGCTGAAAAACACGTTTTGACAACTTCTGCACACTGGGGTTAAGGGCTGACAAACTGGGCTCTTCTGAGCCAGGCAGTTACACTGTGATTCCAAGGGCTGAGAAAACGCGTTTTTTTCGGGCTGAAAAACACGTTTTGAAAAGTGGCTTGTTTCTGCCCTATAAGTTACATGGGAGTGACCAAAGTTGCCAAAACGTGTTTATTTGTGCTGAAAAACACGTTTTGACAACTTCTGCACACTGGGGTTAAGGGCTGACAAACTGGGCTCTTCTGAGCCAGGCAGTTACACTGTGATTCCAAGGGCTGAGAAAACGCGTTTATTTCGGGCTGAAAAACACGTTTTGAAAAGTGGCTTGTTTCTGCCCTATAAGTTACATGGGAGTGACCAAAGTTGCCAAAACGTCTTTATTTGTGCTGAAAAACACGTTTTGACAACTTCTGCACACTGGGGTTAAGGGCTGACAAACTGGGCTCTTCTGAGCCAGGCAGTTACACTGTGATTCCAAGGGCTGAGAAAACGCGTTTATTTCGGGCTGAAAAACACGTTTTGAAAAGTGGCTTGTTTCTGCTCTATAAGTTACATGGGAGTGACCAAAGTTGCCAAAACGTGTTTATTTGTGCTGAAAAACACGTTTTGACAACTTCTGCACACTGGGGTTAAGGGCTGACAAACTGGGCTCTTCTGAGCCAGGCAGTTACACTGTGATTCCAAGGGCTGAGAAAACGCGTTTATTTCGGGCTGAAAAACACGTTTTGAAAAGTGGCCTGTTTCTGCCCTATAAGTTACATGGGGGTGACCAAAGTTGCCAAAACGTGTTTATTTGTGCTGAAAAACACGTTTTGACAACTTCTGCACACTGGGGTTAAGGGCTGACAAACTGGGCTCTTCTGAGCCAGGCAGTTACACTGTGATTTCAAGGGCTGAGAAAACGCGTTTATTTCGGGCTGAAAAACACGTTTTGAAAAGTGGCTTGTTTCTGCCCTATAAGTTACATGGGAGTGACCAAAGTTGCCAAAACGTGTTTATTTGTGCTGTAAAACACGTTTTGACAACTTCTGCACACTGGGGTTAAGGGCTGACAAACTGGGCTCTTCTGAGCCAGGCAGTTACACTGTGATTCCAAGGGCTGAGAAAACGCGTTTATTTCGGGCTGAAAAACACGTTTTGAAAAGTGGCTTGTTTCTGCCTTATAAGTTACATGGGAGTGACCAAAGTTGCCAAAACGTGTTTATTTGTGCTGAAAAACACGTTTTGATAACTTCTGCACACTGGGGTTAAGGGCTGACAAACTTAGCTCTTCTGAGCCAGGCAGTTACACTGTGATTCCAAGGGCTGAGAAAACGCGTTTATTTCGGGCTGAAAAACACGTTTTGAAAAGTGGCCTGTTTCTGCCCTATAAGTTACATGGGAGTGACCAAAGTTGCCAATACGTGTTTATTTGTGCTGAAAAACACGTTTTGACAACTTCTGCACACTGGGGTTAAGGGCTGACAAACTGGGCTCTTCTGAGCCAGGCAGTTACACTGTGATTCCAAGGGCTGAGAAAACGCGTTTATTTCGGGCTGAAAAACACGTTTTGAAAAGTGGCTTGTTTCTGCCCTATAAGTTACATGGGAGTGACCAAAGTTGCCAAAACGTGTTTATTTGTGCTGAAAAACACGTTTTGACAACTTCTGCACACTGGGGTTAAGGGCTGACAAACTGGGCTCTTCTGAGCCAGGCAGTTACACTGTGATTCCAAGGGCTGAGAAAACGCGTTTATTTCGGGCTGAAAAACACGTTTTGAAAAGTGGCTTGTTTCTGCCCTATAAGTTACATGGGAGTGACCAAAGTTGCCAAAACGTGTTTATTTGTGCTGAAAAACACGTTTTGACAACTTCTGCACACTGGGGTTAAGGGCTGACAAACTGGGCTCTTCTGAGCCAGGCAGTTACACTGTGATTCCAAGGGCTGAGAAAACGCGTTTATTTCGGGCTGAAAAACACGTTTTGAAAAGTGGCTTGTTTCTGCCCTATAAGTTACATGGGAGTGACGAAAGTTGCCAAAACGTGTTTATTTGTGCTGAAAAACACGTTTTGACAACTTCTGCACACTGGGGTTAAGGGCTGACAAACTGGGCTCTTCTGAGCCAGGCAGTTACACTGTGATTCCAAGGGCTGAGAGAACGCGTTTATTTCGGGCTGAAAAACACGTTTTGAAAAGTGGCTTGTTTCTGCCCTATAAGTTACATGGGAGTGACCAAAGTTGCCAAAACGTGTTTATTTGTGCTGAAAAACACGTTTTGACAACTTCTGCACACTGGGGTTAAGGGCTGACAAACTGGGCTCTTCTGAGCCAGGCAGTTACACTGTGATTCCAAGGGCTGAGAAAACGCGTTTATTTCGGGCTGAAAAACACGTTTTGAAAAGTGGCTTGTTTCTGCCCTATAAGTTACATGGGAGTGACCAAAGTTGCCAAAACGTGTTTATTTGTGCTGAAAAACACGTTTTGACAACTTCTGCACACTGGGGTTAAGGGCTGACAAACTGGGCTCTTCTGAGCCAGGCAGTTACACTGTGATTCCAAGGGCTGAGAAAACGCGTTTATTTCGGACTGAAAAACACGTTTTGAAAAGTGGCTTGTTTCTGCCCTATAAGTTACATGGGAGTGACCAAAGTTGCCAAAACGTGTTTATTTGTGCTGAAAAACACGTTTTGACAACTTCTGCACACTGGGGTTAAGGGCTGACAAACTGGGCTCTTCTGAGCCAGGCAGTTACACTGTGATTCCAAGGGCTGAGAAAACGCGTTTATTTCGGGCTGAAAAACACGTTTTGAAAAGTGGCTTGTTTCTGCCCTATAAGTTACATGGGAGTGACCAAAGTTGCCAAAACGTGTTTATTTGTGCTGAAAAACACGTTTTGACAACTTCTGCACACTGGGGTTAAGGGCTGACAAACTGGGCTCTTCTGAGCCAGGCAGTTACACTGTGATTCCAAGGGCTGAGAAAACGCGTTTATTTCGGGCTGAAAAACACGTTTTGAAAAGTGGCTTGTTTCTGCCCTATAAGTTACATGGGAGTGACCAAAGTTGCCAAAACGTTTTTATTTGTGCTGAAAAACAAGTTTTGACAACTTCTGCACACTGGGGTTAAGGGCTGACAAACTGGGCTCTTCTGAGCCAGGCAGTTACACTGTGATTCCAAGGGCTGAGAAAACGCGTTTATTTCGGGCTGAAAAACACGTTTTGAAAAGTGGCCTGTTTCTGCCCTATAAGTTACATGGGGGTGACCAAAGTTGCCAAAACGTGTTTATTTCAGCTGAAAAACACGTTTTGACAACTTCTGCACACTGGGGTTAAGGGCTGACAAACTGGGCTCTTCTGAGCCAGGCAGTTACACTGTGATTCCAAGGGCTGAGAAAACGCGTTTATTTCGGGCTGAAAAACACGTTTTGAAAAGTGGCTTGTTTCTGCCCTATAAGTTACATGGGAGTGACCAAAGTTGCCAAAACGTGTTTATTTGTGCTGAAAAACACGTTTTGACAACTTCTGCACACTGGGGTTAAGGGCTGACGAACTGGGCTCTTCTGAGCCAGGCAGTAACACTGTGATTCCAAGGGCTGAGAAACGCGTTTATTTCGGGCTGAAAAACACGTTTTGAAAAGTGGCTTGTTTCTGCCCTATAAGTTACATGGGAGAGACCAAAGTTGCCAAAACGTGTTTATTTGTGCTGAAAAACACGTTTTGACAACTTCTGCACACTGGGGTTAAGGGCTGACAAACTGGGCTCTTCTGAGCCAGGCAGTTACACTGTGATTCCAAGGGCTGAGAAAACGCGTTTATTTCGGGCTGAAAAACACGTTTTGAAAAGTGGCCTGTTTCTGCCCTATAAGTTACATGGGGGTGACCAAAGTTGCCAAAACGTGTTTATTTGTGCTGAAAAACACGTTTTGACAACTTCTGCACACTGGGGTTAAGGGCTGACAAACTGGGCTCTTCTGAGCCAGGCAGTTACACTGTGATTCCAAGGGCTGAGAAAACGCGTTTATTTCGGGCTGAAAAACACGTTTTGAAAAGTGGCTTGTTTCTGCCCTATAAGTTACATGGGGGTGACCAAAGTTGCCAAAACGTGTTTATTTCAGTTGAAAAACACGTTTTGACAACTTCTGCACACTGGGGTTAAGGGCTGACAAACTGGGCTCTTCTGAGCCAGGCAGTTACACTGTGATTCCAAGGGCTGAGAAAACGCGTTTATTTCGGGCTGAAAAACACGTTTTGAAAAGTGGCCTGTTTCTGCCCTATAAGTTACATGGGGGTGACCAAAGTTGCCAAAACGTGTTTATTTCAGTTGAAAAACACGTTTTGACAACTTCTGCACACTGGGGTTAAGGGCTGACAAACTGGGCTCTTCTGAGCCAGGCAGTTACACTGTGATTCCAAGGGCTGAGAAAACGCGTTTATTTCGGGCTGAAAAACACGTTTTGAAAAGTGGCTTGTTTCTGCCCTATAAGTTACATGGGAGTGACCAAAGTTGCCAAAACGTGTTTATTTGTGCTGAAAAACACGTTTTGACAACTTCTGCACACTGGGGTTAAGGGCTGACAAACTGGGCTCTTCTGAGCCAGGCAGTAACACTGTGATTCCAAGGGCTGAGAAAACGCGTTTATTTCGGGCTGAAAAACACGTTTTGAAAAGTGGCTTGTTTCTGCCCTATACGTTACATGGGAGTGACCAAAGTTGCCAAAACGTGTTTATTTGTGCTGAAAAACACGTTTTGACAACTTCTGCACACTGGGGTTAAGGGCTGACAAACTGGGCTCTTCTGAGCCAGGCAGTTACACTGTGATTCCAAGGGCTGAGAAAACGCGTTTATTTCGGGCTGAAAAACACGTTTTGAAAAGTGGCCTGTTTCTGCCCTATAAGTTACATGGGGGTGACCAAAGTTGCCAAAACGTGTTTATTTGTGCTGAAAAACACGTTTTGACAACTTCTGCACACTGGGGTTAAGGGCTGACAAACTGGGCTCTTCTGAGCCAGGCAGTTACACTGTGATTCCAAGGGCTGAGAAAACGCGTTTATTTCGGGCTGAAAAACACGTTTTGAAAAGTGGCTTGTTTCTGCCCTATAAGTTACATGGGGGTGACCAAAGTTGCCAAAACGTGTTTATTTCAGCTGAAAAACACGTTTTGACAACTTCTGCACACTGGGGTTAAGGGCTGACAAACTGGGCTCTTCTGAGCCAGGCAGTTACACTGTGATTCCAAGGGCTGAGAAAACGCGTTTATTTCGGGCTGAAAAACACGTTTTGAAAAGTGGCTTGTTTCTGCCCTATAAGTTACATGGGAGTGACCAAAGTTGCCAAAACGTGTTTATTTGTGCTGAAAAACACGTTTTGACAACTTCTGCACACTGGGGTTAAGGGCTGACAAACTGGGCTCTTCTGAGCCAGGCAGTTACACTGTGATTCCAAGGGCTGAGAAAACGCGTTTATTTCGGGCTGAAAAACACGTTTTGAAAAGTGGCTTGTTTCTGCCCTATACGTTACATGGGGGTGACCAAAGTTGCCAAAACGTGTTTATTTGTGCTGAAAAACACGTTTTGACAACTTCTGCACACTGGGGTTAAGGGCTGACAAACTGGGCTCTTCTGAGCCAGGCAGTTACACTGTGATTCCAAGGGCTGAGAAAACGCGTTTATTTCGGGCTGAAAAACACGTTTTGAAAAGTTGCTTGTTTCTGCCCTATAAGTTACATGGGAGTGACCAAAGTTGCCAAAACGTGTTTATTTGTGCTGAAAAACACATTTTGACAACTTCTGCAAACTGGGGTTAAGGGCTGACAAACTGGGCTCTTCTGAGCCAGGCAGTTACACTGTGATTCCAAGGGCTGAGAAAACGCGTTTATTTCGGGCTGAAAAACACGTTTTGAAAAGTGGCCTGTTTCTGCCCTATAAGTTACATGGGAGTGACCAAAGTTGCCAAAACGTGTTTATTTGTGCTGAAAAACACGTTTTGACAACTTCTGCACACTGGGGTTAAGGGCTGACAAACTGGGCTCTTCTGAGCCAGGCAGTTACACTGTGATTCCAAGGGCTGAGAAAACGCGTTTATTTCGGGCTGAAAAACACGTTTTGAAAAGTGGCTTGTTTCTGCCCTATAAGTTACATGGGAGTGACCAAAGTTGCCAAAACGTGTTTATTTGTGCTGAAAAACACGTTTTGACAACTTCTGCACACTGGGGTTAAGGGCTGACAAACTGGGCTCTACTGAGCCAGGCAGTTACACTGTGATTCCAAGGGCTGAGAAAACGCGTTTATTTCGGGCTGAAAAACACGTTTTGAAAAGTGGCTTGTTTCTGCCCTATAAGTTACATGGGAGTGACCAAAGTTGCCAAAACGTGTTTATTTGTGCTGAAAAACACGTTTTGACAACTTCTGCACACTGGGGTTAAGGGCTGACAAACTGGGCTCTTCTGAGCCAGGCAGTTACACTGTGATTCCAATGGCTGAGAGAACGCGTTTATTTCGGGCTGAAAAACACGTTTTGAAAAGTGGCTTGTTTCTGCCCTATAAGTTACATGGGAGTGACCAAAGTTGCCAAAACGTGTTTATTTGTGCTGAAAAACACGTTTTGACAACTTCTGCACACTGGGGTTAAGGGCTGACAAACTGGGCTCTTCTGAGCCAGGCAGTTACACTGTGATTCCAAGGGCTGAGAAAACGCGTTTATTTCGGGCTGAAAAACACGTTTTGAAAAGTGGCTTGTTTCTGCCCTATAAGTTACATCGGAGTGACCAAAGTTGCCAAAACGTGTTTATTTGTGCTGAAAAACACGTTTTGACAACTTCTGCACACTGGGGTTAAGGGCTGACGAACTGGGCTCTTCTGAGCCAGGCAGTAACACTGTGATTCCAAGGGCTGAGAAAACGCGTTTATTTCGGGCTGAAAAACACGTTTTGAAAAGTGGCTTGTTTCTGCCCTATAAGTTACATGGGAGTGACCAAAGTTGCCAAAACGTGTTTATTTGTGCTGAAAAACACGTTTTGACAACTTCTGCACACTGGGGTTAAGGGCTGACAAACTGGGCTCTTCTGAGCCAGGCAGTTACACTGTGATTCCAAGGGCTGAGAAAACGCGTTTATTTCGGGCTGAAAAACACGTTTTGAAAAGTGGCTTGTTTCTGCCCTATAAGTTACATGGGAGTGACCAAAGTTGCCAAAACGTGTTTATTTGTGCTGAAAAACACATTTTGACAACTTCTGCACACTGGGGTTAAGGGCTGACAAACTGGGCTCTTCTGAGCCAGGCAGTTACACTGTGATTCCAAGGGCTGAGAAAACGCGTTTATTTCGGGCTGAAAAACACGTTTTGAAAACTGGCTTGTTTCTGCCCTATAAGTTACATGGGAGTGACCAAAGTTGCCAAAACGTGTTTATTTGTGCTGAAAAACACGTTTTGACAACTTCTGCACACTGGGGTTAAGGGCTGACAAACTGGGCTCTTCTGAGCCAGGCAGTTACACTGTGATTCCAAGGGCTGAGAAAAAGCGTTTATTTCGGGCTGAAAAACACGTTTTGAAAAGTGGCTTGTTTCTGCCCTATAAGTTACATGGGAGTGACCAAAGTTGCCAAAACGTGTTTATTTGTGCTGAAAAACACGTTTTGACAACTTCTGCACACTGGGGTTAAGGGCTGACAAACTGGGCTCTTCTGAGCCAGGCAGTTACACTGTGATTCCAAGGGCTGAGAAAACGCGTTTATTTCGGGCTGAAAAACACGTTTTGAAAAGTGGCTTGTTTCTGCCCTATAAGTTACATGGGAGTGACCAAAGTTGCCAAAACGTGTTTATTTGTGCTGAAAAACACGTTTTGACAACTTCTGCACACTGGGGTTAAGGGCTGACAAACTGGGCTCTTCTGAGCCAGGCAGTAACACTGTGATTCCAAGGGCTGAGAAAACGCGTTTATTTCGGGCTGAAAAACACGTTTTGAAAAGTGGCTTTTTTCTGCCCTATACGTTACATGGGAGTGACCAAAGTTGCCAAAACGTGTTTATTTGTGCTGAAAAACACGTTTTGACAACTTCTGCACACTGGGGTTAAGGGCTGACAAACTGGGCTCTTCTGAGCCAGGCAGTTACACTGTGATTCCAAGGGCTGAGAAAACGCGTTTATTTCGGGCTGAAAAACACGTTTTGAAAAGTGGCCTGTTTCTGCCCTATAAGTTACATGGGGGTGACCAAAGTTGCCAAAACGTGTTTATTTCAGCTGAAAAACACGTTTTGACAACTTCTGCACACTGGGGTTAAGGGCTGACAAACTGGGCTCTTCTGAGCCAGGCAGTTACACTGTGATTCCAAGGGCTGAGAAAACGCGTTTATTTCGGGCTGAAAAACACGTTGTGAAAAGTGGCTTGTTTCTGCCCTATAAGTTACATGGGAGTGACCAAAGTTGCCAAAACGTGTTTATTTGTGCTGAAAAACACGTTTTGACAACTTCTGCACACTGGGGTTAAGGGCTGACAAACTGGGCTCTTCTGAGCCAGGCAGTTACACTGTGATTCCAAGGGCTGAGAAAACGCGTTTATTTCGGGCTGAAAAACACGTTTTGAAAAGTGGCTTGTTTCTGCCCTATAAGTTACATGGGAGTGACCAAAGTTGCCAAAACGTGTTTATTTGTGCTGAAAAACACGTTTTGACAACTTCTGCACACTGGGGTTAAGGGCTGACAATCTGGGCTCTTCTGAGCCAGGCAGTTACACTGTGATTCCAAGGGCTGAGAAAACGCGTTTATTTCGGGCTGAAAAACACGTTTTGAAAAGTGGCTTGTTTCTGCCCTATAAGTTACATGGGAGTGACCAAAGTTGCCAAAACGTGTTTATTTGTGCTGAAAAACACGTTTTGACAACTTCTGCACACTGGGGTTAAGGGCTGACAAACTGGGCTCTTCTGAGCCAGGCAGTTACACTGTGATTCCAAGGGCTGAGAAAACGCGTTTATTTCGGGCTGAAAAACACGTTTTGAAAAGTGGCCTGTTTCTGCCCTATAAGTTACATGGGAGTGACCAAAGTTGCCAAAACGTGTTTATTTGTGCTGAAAAACACGTTTTGACAACTTCTGCACACTGGGGTTAAGGGCTGACAAACTGGGCTCTTCTGAGCCAGGCAGTTACACTGTGATTCCAAGGGCTGAGAAAACGCGTTTATTTCGGGCTGAAAAACACGTTTTGAAAAGTGGCTTGTTTCTGCCCTATAAGTTACATGGGAGTGACCAAAGTTGCCAAAACGTGTTTATTTGTGCTGAAAAACACGTTTTGACAACTTCTGCACACTGGGGTTAAGGGCTGACAAACTGGGCTCTTCTGAGCCAGGCAGTTACACTGTGATTCCAATGGCTGAGAGAACGCGTTTATTTCGGGCTGAAAAACACGTTTTGAAAAGTGGCTTGTTTCTGCCCTATAAGTTACATGGGAGTGACCAAAGTTGCCAAAACGTGTTTATTTGTGCTGAAAAACACGTTTTGACAACTTCTGCACACTGGGGTTAAGGGCTGACAAACTGGGCTCTTCTGAGCCAGGCAGTTACACTGTGATTCCAAGGGCTGAGAAAACGCGTTTATTTCGGGCTGAAAAACACGTTTTGAAAAGTGGCTTGTTTCTGCCCTATAAGTTACATGGGAGTGACCAAAGTTGCCAAAACGTGTTTATTTGTGCTGAAAAACACGTTTTGACAACTTCTGCACACTGGGGTTAAGGGCTGACGAACTGGGCTCTTCTGAGCCAGGCAGTAACACTGTGATTCCAAGGGCTGAGAAAACGCGTTTATTTCGGGCTGAAAAACACGTTTTGAAAAGTGGCTTGTTTCTGCCCTATAAGTTACATGGGAGTGACCAAAGTTGCCAAAACGTGTTTATTTGTGCTGAAAAACACGTTTTGACAACTTCTGCACACTGGGGTTAAGGGCTGACAAACTGGGCTCTTCTGAGCCAGGCAGTTACACTGTGATTCCAAGGGCTGAGAAAACGCGTTTATTTCGGGCTGAAAAACACGTTTTGAAAAGTGGCTTGTTTCTGCCCTATAAGTTACATGGGAGTGACCAAAGTTGCCAAAACGTGTTTATTTGTGCTGAAAAACACATTTTGACAACTTCTGCACACTGGGGTTAAGGGCTGACAAACTGGGCTCTTCTGAGCCAGGCAGTTACACTGTGATTCCAAGGGCTGAGAAAACGCGTTTATTTCGGGCTGAAAAACACGTTTTGAAAAGTGGCTTGTTTCTGCCCTATAAGTTACATGGGAGTGACCAAAGTTGCCAAAACGTGTTTATTTGTGCTGAAAAACACGTTTTGACAACTTCTGCACACTGGGGTTAAGGGCTGACAATCTGGGCTCTTCTGAGCCAGGCAGTTACACTGTGATTCCAAGGGCTGAGAAAACGCGTTTATTTCGGGCTGAAAAACACGTTTTGAAAAGTGGCTTGTTTCTGCCCTATAAGTTACATGGGAGTGACCAAAGTTGCCAAAACGTGTTTATTTGTGCTGAAAAACACGTTTTGACAACTTCTGCACACTGGGGTTAAGGGCTGACAAACTGGGCTCTTCTGAGCCAGGCAGTTACACTGTGATTCCAAGGGCTGAGAAAACGCGTTTATTTCGGGCTGAAAAACACGTTTTGAAAAGTGGCCTGTTTCTGCCCTATAAGTTACATGGGAGTGACCAAAGTTGCCAAAACGTGTTTATTTGTGCTGAAAAACACGTTTTGACAACTTCTGCACACTGGGGTTAAGGGCTGACAAACTGGGCTCTTCTGAGCCAGGCAGTTACACTGTGATTCCAAGGGCTGAGAAAACGCGTTTATTTCGGGCTGAAAAACACGTTTTGAAAAGTGGCTTGTTTCTGCCCTATAAGTTACATGGGAGTGACCAAAGTTGCCAAAACGTGTTTATTTGTGCTGAAAAACACGTTTTGACAACTTCTGCACACTGGGGTTAAGGGCTGACAAACTGGGCTCTTCTGAGCCAGGCAGTTACACTGTGATTCCAATGGCTGAGAGAACGCGTTTATTTCGGGCTGAAAAACACGTTTTGAAAAGTGGCTTGTTTCTGCCCTATAAGTTACATGGGAGTGACCAAAGTTGCCAAAACGTGTTTATTTGTGCTGAAAAACACGTTTTGACAACTTCTGCACACTGGGGTTAAGGGCTGACAAACTGGGCTCTTCTGAGCCAGGCAGTTACACTGTGATTCCAAGGGCTGAGAAAACGCGTTTATTTCGGGCTGAAAAACACGTTTTGAAAAGTGGCTTGTTTCTGCCCTATAAGTTACATGGGAGTGACCAAAGTTGCCAAAACGTGTTTATTTGTGCTGAAAAACACGTTTTGACAACTTCTGCACACTGGGGTTAAGGGCTGACGAACTGGGCTCTTCTGAGCCAGGCAGTAACACTGTGATTCCAAGGGCTGAGAAAACGCGTTTATTTCGGGCTGAAAAACACGTTTTGAAAAGTGGCTTGTTTCTGCCCTATAAGTTACATGGGAGTGACCAAAGTTGCCAAAACGTGTTTATTTGTGCTGAAAAACACGTTTTGACAACTTCTGCACACTGGGGTTAAGGGCTGACAAACTGGGCTCTTCTGAGCCAGGCAGTTACACTGTGATTCCAAGGGCTGAGAAAACGCGTTTATTTCGGGCTGAAAAACACGTTTTGAAAAGTGGCCTGTTTCTGCCCTATAAGTTACATGGGGGTGACCAAAGTTGCCAAAACGTGTTTATTTCAGCTGGAAAACACGTTTTGACAACTTCTGCACACTGGGGTTAAGGGCTGACAAACTGGGCTCTTCTGAGCCAGGCAGTTACACTGTGATTCCAAGGGCTGAGAAAACGCGTTTATTTCGGGCTGAAAAACACGTTTTGAAAAGTGGCTTGTTTCTGCCCTATAAGTTACATGGGAGTGACCAAAGTTGCCAAAACGTGTTTATTTGTGCTGAAAAACACGTTTTGACAACTTCTGCACACTGGGGTTAAGGGCTGACAAACTGGGCTCTTCTGAGCCAGGCAGTTACACTGTGATTCCAAGGGCTGAGAAAACGCGTTTATTTCGGGCTGAAAAACACGTTTTGAAAAGTGGCTTGTTTCTGCCCTATACGTTACATGGGGGTGACCAAAGTTGCCAAAACGTGTTTATTTGTGCTGAAAAACACGTTTTGACAACTTCTGCACACTGGGGTTAAGGGCTGACAAACTGGGCTCTTCTGAGCCAGGCAGTTACACTGTGATTCCAAGGGCTGAGAAAACGCGTTTATTTCGGGCTGAAAAACACGTTTTGAAAAGTGGCCTGTTTCTGCCCTATAAGTTACATGGGAGTGACCAAAGTTGCCAAAACGTGTTTATTTGTGCTGAAAAACACGTTTTGACAACTTCTGCACACTGGGGTTAAGGGCTGACAAACTGGGCTCTTCTGAGCCAGGCAGTTACACTGTGATTCCAATGGCTGAGAGAACGCGTTTATTTCGGGCTGAAAAACACGTTTTGAAAAGTGGCTTGTTTCTGCCCTATAAGTTACATGGGAGTGACCAAAGTTGCCAAAACGTGTTTATTTGTGCTGAAAAACACGTTTTGACAACTTCTGCACACTGGGGTTAAGGGCTGACAAACTGGGCTCTTCTGAGCCAGGCAGTTACACTGTGATTCCAAGGGCTGAGAAAACGCGTTTATTTCGGGCTGAAAAACACGTTTTGAAAAGTGGCTTGTTTCTGCCCTATAAGTTACATGGGAGTGACCAAAGTTGCCAAAACGTGTTTATTTGTGCTGAAAAACACGTTTTGACAACTTCTGCACACTGGGGTTAAGGGCTGACGAACTGGGCTCTTCTGAGCCAGGCAGTAACACTGTGATTCCAAGGGCTGAGAAAACGCGTTTATTTCGGGCTGAAAAACACGTTTTGAAAAGTGGCTTGTTTCTGCCCTATAAGTTACATGGGAGTGACCAAAGTTGCCAAAACGTGTTTATTTGTGCTGAAAAACACGTTTTGACAACTTCTGCACACTGGGGTTAAGGGCTGACAAACTGGGCTCTTCTGAGCCAGGCAGTTACACTGTGATTCCAAGGGCTGAGAAAACGCGTTTATTTCGGGCTGAAAAACACGTTTTGAAAAGTGGCCTGTTTCTGCCCTATAAGTTACATGGGGGTGACCAAAGTTGCCAAAACGTGTTTATTTCAGCTGGAAAACACGTTTTGACAACTTCTGCACACTGGGGTTAAGGGCTGACAAACTGGGCTCTTCTGAGCCAGGCAGTTACACTGTGATTCCAAGGGCTGAGAAAACGCGTTTATTTCGGGCTGAAAAACACGTTTTGAAAAGTGGCTTGTTTCTGCCCTATAAGTTACATGGGAGTGACCAAAGTTGCCAAAACGTGTTTATTTGTGCTGAAAAACACGTTTTGACAACTTCTGCACACTGGGGTTAAGGGCTGACAAACTGGGCTCTTCTGAGCCAGGCAGTTACACTGTGATTCCAAGGGCTGAGAAAACGCGTTTATTTCGGGCTGAAAAACACGTTTTGAAAAGTGGCTTGTTTCTGCCCTATACGTTACATGGGGGTGACCAAAGTTGCCAAAACGTGTTTATTTGTGCTGAAAAACACGTTTTGACAACTTCTGCACACTGGGGTTAAGGGCTGACAAACTGGGCTCTTCTGAGCCAGGCAGTTACACTGTGATTCCAAGGGCTGAGAAAACGCGTTTATTTCGGGCTGAAAAACACGTTTTGAAAAGTGGCTTGTTTCTGCCCTATAAGTTACATGGGAGTGACCAAAGTTGCCAAAACGTGTTTATTTGTGCTGAAAAACACGTTTTGACAACTTCTGCACACTGGGGTTAAGGGCTGACAAACTGGGCTCTTCTGAGCCAGGCAGTTACACTGTGATTCCAAGGGCTGAGAAAACGCGTTTATTTCGGGCTGAAAAACACGTTTTGAAAAGTGGCTTGTTTCTGCCCTATAAGTTACATGGGAGTGACCAAAGTTGCCAAAACGTGTTTATTTGTGCTGAAAAACACGTTTTGACAACTTCTGCACACTGGGGTTAAGGGCTGACAAACTGGGCTCTTCTGAGCCAGGCAGTTACACTGTGATTCCAAGGGCTGAGAAAACGCGTTTATTTCGGGCTGAAAAACACGTTTTGAAAAGTGGCTTGTTTCTGCCCTATAAGTTACATGGGAGTGACCAAAGTTGCCAAAACGTGTTTATTTGTGCTGAAAAACACATTTTGACAACTTCTGCACACTGGGGTTAAGGGCTGACAAACTGGGCTCTTCTGAGCCAGGCAGTTACACTGTGATTCCAAGGGCTGAGAAAACGCGTTTATTTCGGGCTGAAAAACACGTTTTGAAAAGTGGCTTGTTTCTGCCCTATAAGTTACATGGGAGTGACCAAAGTTGCCAAAACGTGTTTATTTGTGCTGAAAAACACGTTTTGACAACTTCTGCACACTGGGGTTAAGGGCTGACAATCTGGGCTCTTCTGAGCCAGGCAGTTACACTGTGATTCCAAGGGCTGAGAAAACGCGTTTATTTCGGGCTGAAAAACACGTTTTGAAAAGTGGCTTGTTTCTGCCCTATAAGTTACATGGGAGTGACCAAAGTTGCCAAAACGTGTTTATTTGTGCTGAAAAACACGTTTTGACAACTTCTGCACACTGGGGTTAAGGGCTGACAAACTGGGCTCTTCTGAGCCAGGCAGTTACACTGTGATTCCAAGGGCTGAGAAAACGCGTTTATTTCGGGCTGAAAAACACGTTTTGAAAAGTGGCCTGTTTCTGCCCTATAAGTTACATGGGAGTGACCAAAGTTGCCAAAACGTGTTTATTTGTGCTGAAAAACACGTTTTGACAACTTCTGCACACTGGGGTTAAGGGCTGACAAACTGGGCTCTTCTGAGCCAGGCAGTTACACTGTGATTCCAAGGGCTGAGAAAACGCGTTTATTTCGGGCTGAAAAACACGTTTTGAAAAGTGGCTTGTTTCTGCCCTATAAGTTACATGGGAGTGACCAAAGTTGCCAAAACGTGTTTATTTGTGCTGAAAAACACGTTTTGACAACTTCTGCACACTGGGGTTAAGGGCTGACAAACTGGGCTCTTCTGAGCCAGGCAGTTACACTGTGATTCCAAGGGCTGAGAAAACGCGTTTATTTCGGGCTGAAAAACACGTTTTGAAAAGTGGCTTGTTTCTGCCCTATACGTTACATGGGGGTGACCAAAGTTGCCAAAACGTGTTTATTTGTGCTGAAAAACACGTTTTGACAACTTCTGCACACTGGGGTTAAGGGCTGACAAACTGGGCTCTTCTGAGCCAGGCAGTTACACTGTGATTCCAAGGGCTGAGAAAACGCGTTTATTTCGGGCTGAAAAACACGTTTTGAAAAGTGGCTTGTTTCTGCCCTATAAGTTACATGGGAGTGACCAAAGTTGCCAAAACGTGTTTATTTGTGCTGAAAAACACGTTTTGACAACTTCTGCACACTGGGGTTAAGGGCTGACGAACTGGGCTCTTCTGAGCCAGGCAGTAACACTGTGATTCCAAGGGCTGAGAAAACGCGTTTATTTCGGGCTGAAAAACACGTTTTGAAAAGTGGCTTGTTTCTGCCCTATAAGTTACATGGGAGTGACCAAAGTTGCCAAAACGTGTTTATTTGTGCTGAAAAACACGTTTTGACAACTTCTGCACACTGGGGTTAAGGGCTGACAAACTGGGCTCTTCTGAGCCAGGCAGTTACACTGTGATTCCAAGGGCTGAGAAAACGCGTTTATTTCGGGCTGAAAAACACGTTTTGAAAAGTGGCCTGTTTCTGCCCTATAAGTTACATGGGGGTGACCAAAGTTGCCAAAACGTGTTTATTTCAGCTGGAAAACACGTTTTGACAACTTCTGCACACTGGGGTTAAGGGCTGACAAACTGGGCTCTTCTGAGCCAGGCAGTTACACTGTGATTCCAAGGGCTGAGAAAACGCGTTTATTTCGGGCTGAAAAACACGTTTTGAAAAGTGGCTTGTTTCTGCCCTATAAGTTACATGGGAGTGACCAAAGTTGCCAAAACGTGTTTATTTGTGCTGAAAAACACGTTTTGACAACTTCTGCACACTGGGGTTAAGGGCTGACAAACTGGGCTCTTCTGAGCCAGGCAGTTACACTGTGATTCCAAGGGCTGAGAAAACGCGTTTATTTCGGGCTGAAAAACACGTTTTGAAAAGTGGCTTGTTTCTGCCCTATACGTTACATGGGGGTGACCAAAGTTGCCAAAACGTGTTTATTTGTGCTGAAAAACACGTTTTGACAACTTCTGCACACTGGGGTTAAGGGCTGACAAACTGGGCTCTTCTGAGCCAGGCAGTTACACTGTGATTCCAAGGGCTGAGAAAACGCGTTTATTTCGGGCTGAAAAACACGTTTTGAAAAGTGGCTTGTTTCTGCCCTATAAGTTACATGGGAGTGACCAAAGTTGCCAAAACGTGTTTATTTGTGCTGAAAAACACGTTTTGACAACTTCTGCACACTGGGGTTAAGGGCTGACAAACTGGGCTCTTCTGAGCCAGGCAGTTACACTGTGATTCCAAGGGCTGAGAAAACGCGTTTATTTCGGGCTGAAAAACACGTTTTGAAAAGTGGCTTGTTTCTGCCCTATAAGTTACATGGGAGTGACCAAAGTTGCCAAAACGTGTTTATTTGTGCTGAAAAACACGTTTTGACAACTTCTGCACACTGGGGTTAAGGGCTGACAAACTGGGCTCTTCTGAGCCAGGCAGTTACACTGTGATTCCAAGGGCTGAGAAAACGCGTTTATTTCGGGCTGAAAAACACGTTTTGAAAAGTGGCCTGTTTCAGCCCTATAAGTTACATGGGAGTGACCAAAGTTGCCAAAACGTGTTTATTTCTGCTGAAAAACAAGTTTTGACAACTTCTGCACACTGGGGTTAAGGGCTGACAAACTGGGCTCTTCTGAGCCAGGCAGTTACACTGTGATTCCAAGGGCTGAGAAAACGCGTTTATTTCGGGCTGAAAAACACGTTTTGAAAAGTGGCTTGTTTCTGCCCTATAAGTTACATGGGAGTGACCAAAGTTGCCAAAACGTGTTTATTTGTGCTGAAAAACACGTTTTGACAACTTCTGCACACTGGGGTTAAGGGCTGACAAACTGGGCTCTTCTGAGCCAGGCAGTTACACTGTGATTCCAAGGGCTGAGAAAACGCGTTTATTTCGGGCTGAAAAACACGTTTTGAAAAGTGGCTTGTTTCTGCCCTATAAGTTACATGGGAGTGACCAAAGTTGCCAAAACGTGTTTATTTGTGCTGAAAAACACGTTTTGACAACTTCTGCACACTGGGGTTAAGGGCTGACAAACTGGGCTCTTCTGAGCCAGGCAGTTACACTGTGATTCCAAGGGCTGAGAAAACGCGTTTATTTCGGGCTGAAAAACATGTTTTGAAGGGCTTGTTTCTGCCCTATAAGTTACATGGGAGTGACCAAAGTTGCCAAAACGTGTTTATTTGTGCTGAAAAACACGTTTTGACAACTTCTGCACACTGGGGTTAAGGGCTGACAAACTGGGCTCTTCTGAGCCAGGCAGTTACACTGTGATTCCAAGGGCTGAGAAAACGCGTTTATTTCGGGCTGAAAAACACTTTTTGAAAAGTGGCTTGTTTCTGCCCTATAAGTTACATGGGGGTGACCAAAGTTGCCAAAACGTGTTTATTTGTGCTGAAAAACACGTTTTGACAACTTCTGCACACTGGGGTTAAGGGCTGACAAACTGGGCTCTTCTGAGCCAGGCAGTTACACTGTGATTCCAAGGGCTGAGAAAACGCGTTTATTTCGGGCTGAAAAACACGTTTTGAAAAGTGGCTTGTTTCTGCCCTATAAGTTACATGGGAGTGACCAAAGTTGCCAAAACGTGTTTATTTGTGCTGAAAAACACGTTTTGACAACTTCTGCACACTGGGGTTAAGGGCTGACAAACTGGGCTCTTCTGAGCCAGGCAGTTACACTGTGATTCCAAGGGCTGAGAAAACGCGTTTATTTCGGGCTGAAAAACACGTTTTGAAAAGTGGCTTGTTTCTGCCCTATAAGTTACATGGGAGTGACCAAAGTTGCCAAAACGTGTTTATTTGTGCTGAAAAACACGTTTTGACAACTTCTGCACACTGGGGTTAAGGGCTGACAAACTGGGCTCTTCTGAGCCAGGCAGTTACACTGTGATTCCAAGGGCTGAGAAAACGCGTTTTTTTCGGGCTGAAAAACACGTTTTGAAAAGTGGCTTGTTTCTGCCCTATACGTTACATGGGGGTGACCAAAGTTGCCAAAACGTGTTTATTTGTGCTGAAAAACACGTTTTGACAACTTCTGCACACTGGGGTTAAGGGCTGACAAACTGGGCTCTTCTGAGCCAGGCAGTTACACTGTGATTCCAAGGGCTGAGAAAACGCGTTTATTTCGGGCTGAAAAACACGTTTTGAAAAGTGGCTTGTTTCTGCCCTATAAGTTACATGGGAGTGACCAAAGTTGCCAAAATGTCTTTATTTGTGCTGAAAAACACGTTTTGACAACTTCTGCACACTGGGGTTAAGGGCTGACAAACTGGGCTCTTCTGAGCCAGGCAGTTACACTGTGATTCCAAGGGCTGAGAAAACGCGTTTATTTCGGGCTGAAAAACACGTTTTGAAAAGTGGCTTGTTTCTGCCCTATAAGTTACATGGGGGTGACCAAAGTTGCCAAAACGTGTTTATTTGTGCTGAAAAACACGTTTTGACAACTTCTGCACACTGGGGTTAAGGGCTGACAAACTGGGCTCTTCTGAGCCAGGCAGTTACACTGTGATTCCAAGGGCTGAAAAAACGCGTTTATTTCGGGCTGAAAAACACGTTTTGAAAAGTGGCTTGTTTCTGCCCTATAAGTTACATGGGAGTGACCAAAGTTGCCAAAACGTGTTTATTTGTGCTGAAAAACACGTTTTGACAACTTCTGCACACTGGGGTTAAGGGCTGACAAACTGGGCTCTTCTGAGCCAGGCAGTTACACTGTGATTCCAAGGGCTGAGAAAACGCGTTTATTTCGGGCTGAAAAACACGTTTTGAAAATTGGCTTGTTTCTGCCCTATACGTTACATGGGGGTGACCAAAGTTGCCAAAACGTGTTTATTTGTGCTGAAAAACACGTTTTGACAACTTCTGCACACTGGGGTTAAGGGCTGACAAACTGGGCTCTTCTGAGCCAGGCAGTTACACTGTGATTCCAAGGGCTGAGAAAACGCGTTTATTTCGGGCTGAAAAACACGTTTTGAAAAGTGGCTTGTTTCTGCCCTATAAGTTACATGGGAGTGACCAAAGTTGCCAAAACGTGTTTATTTGTGCTGAAAAACACGTTTTGACAACTTCTGCACACTGGGGTTAAGGGCTGACAAACTGGGCTCTTCTGAGCCAGGCAGTTACACTGTGATTCCAAGGGCTGAGAAAACGCGTTTATTTCGGGCTGAAAAACACGTTTTGAAAAGTGGCTTGTTTCTGCCCTATAAGTTACATGGGGGTGACCAAAGTTGCCAAAACGTGTTTATTTGTGCTGAAAAACACGTTTTGACAACTTCTGCACACTGGGGTTAAGGGCTGACAAACTGGGCTCTTCTGAGCCAGGCAGTTACACTGTGATTCCAAGGGCTGAGAAAACGCGTTTATTTCGGGCTGAAAAACACGTTTTGAAAAGTGGCTTGTTTCTGCCCTATAAGTTACATGGGAGTGACCAAAGTTGCCAAAACGTTTTTATTTGTGCTGAAAAACACGTTTTGACAACTTCTGCACACTGGGGTTAAGGGCTGACAAACTGGGCTCTTCTGAGCCAGGCAGTTACACTGTGATTCCAAGGGCTGAGAAAACGCGTTTATTTCGGGCTGAAAAACACGTTTTGAAAAGTGGCTTGTTTCTGCCCTATAAGTTACATGGGAGTGACCAAAGTTGCCAAAACGTGTTTATTTGTGCTGAAAAACACGTTTTGACAACTTCTGCACACTGGGGTTAAGGGCTGACAAACTGGGCTCTTCTGAGCCAGGCAGTTACACTGTGATTCCAAGGGCTGAGAAAACGCGTTTTTTTCGGGCTGAAAAACACGTTTTGAAAAGTGGCTTGTTTCTGCCCTATAAGTTACATGGGAGTGACCAAAGTTGCCAAAACGTGTTTATTTGTGCTGAAAAACACGTTTTGACAACTTCTGCACACTGGGGTTAAGGGCTGACAAACTGGGCTCTTCTGAGCCAGGCAGTTACACTGTGATTCCAAGGGCTGAGAAAACGCGTTTATTTCGGGCTGAAAAACACGTTTTGAAAAGTGGCTTGTTTCTGCCCTATAAGTTACATGGGAGTGACCAAAGTTGCCAAAACGTGTTTATTTGTGCTGAAAAACACGTTTTGACAACTTCTGCACACTGGGGTTAAGGGCTGACAAACTGGGCTCTTCTGAGCCAGGCAGTTACACTGTGATTCCAAGGGCTGAGAAAACGCGTTTATTTCGGGCTGAAAAACACGTTTTGAAAAGTGGCTTGTTTCTGCCCTATAAGTTACATGGGAGTGACCAAAGTTGCCAAAATGTCTTTATTTGTGCTGAAAAACACGTTTTGACAACTTCTGCACACTGGGGTTAAGGGCTGACAAACTGGGCTCTTCTGAGCCAGGCAGTTACACTGTGATTCCAAGGGCTGAGAAAACGCGTTTATTTCGGGCTGAAAAACACGTTTTGAAAAGTGGCTTGTTTCTGCCCTATAAGTTACATGGGAGTGACCAAAGTTGCCAAAACGTGTTTATTTGTGCTGAAAAACACGTTTTGACAACTTCTGCACACTGGGGTTAAGGGCTGACAAACTGGGCTCTTCTGAGCCAGGCAGTTACACTGTGATTCCAAGGGCTGAGAAAACGCGTTTATTTCGGGCTGAAAAACACGTTTTGAAAAGTGGCTTGTTTCTGCCCTATAAGTTACATGGGAGTGACCAAAGTTGCCAAAACGTGTTTATTTGTGCTGAAAAACACGTTTTGACAACTTCTGCACACTGGGGTTAAGGGCTGACAAACTGGGCTCTTCTGAGCCAGGCATTTACACTGTGATTTCAAGGGCTGAGAAAACGCGTTTATTTCGGGCTGAAAAACACGTTTTGAAAAGTGGCTTGTTTCTGCCCTATAAGTTACATGGGAGTGACCAAAGTTGCCAAAACGTGTTTATTTGTGCTGTAAAACACGTTTTGACAACTTCTGCACACTGGGGTTAAGGGCTGACAAACTGGGCTCTTCTGAGCCAGGCAGTTACACTGTGATTCCAAGGGCTGAGAAAACGCGTTTATTTCGGGCTGAAAAACACGTTTTGAAAAGTGGCTTTTTTCTGCCCTATAAGTTACATGGGAGTGACCAAAGTTGCCAAAACGTGTTTATTTGTGCTGAAAAACACGTTTTGACAACTTCTGCACACTGGGGTTAAGGGCTGACAAACTGGGCTCTTCTGAGCCAGGCAGTTACACTGTGATTCCAAGGGCTGAGAAAACGCGTTTATTTCGGGCTGAAAAACACGTTTTGAAAAGTGGCCTGTTTCTGCCCTATAAGTTACATGGGAGTGACCAAAGTTGCCAAAACGTGTTTATTTGTGCTGAAAAACACGTTTTGACAACTTCTGCACACTGGGGTTAAGGGCTGACAAACTGGGCTCTTCTGAGCCAGGCAGTTACACTGTGATTCCAAGGGCTGAGAAAACGCGTTTATTTCGGGCTGAAAAACACGTTTTGAAAAGTGGCCTGTTTCTGCCCTATAAGTTACATGGGGGTGACCAAAGTTGCCAAAACGTGTTTATTTCAGCTGAAAAACACGTTTTGACAACTTCTGCACACTGGGGTTAAGGGCTGACAAACTGGGCTCTTCTGAGCCAGGCAGTTACACTGTGATTCCAAGGGCTGAGAAAACGCGTTTATTTCGGGCTGAAAAACACGTTTTGAAAAGTGGCTTGTTTCTGCCCTATAAGTTACATGGGAGTGACCAAAGTTGCCAAAACGTGTTTATTTGTGCTGAAAAACACGTTTTGACAACTTCTGCACACTGGGGTTAAGGGCTGACAAACTGGGCTCTTCTGAGCCAGGCAGTTACACTGTGATTCCAAGGGCTGAGAAAACGCGTTTATTTCGGGCTGAAAAACACGTTTTGAAAAGTGGCTTGTTTCTGCCCTATACGTTACATGGGGGTGACCAAAGTTGCCAAAACGTGTTTATTTGTGCTGAAAAACACGTTTTGACAACTTCTGCACACTGGGGTTAAGGGCTGACAAACTGGGCTCTTCTGAGCCAGGCAGTTACACTGTGATTCCAAGGGCTGAGAAAACGCGTTTATTTCGGGCTGAAAAACACGTTTTGAAAAGTTGCTTGTTTCTGCCCTATAAGTTACATGGGAGTGACCAAAGTTGCCAAAACGTGTTTATTTGTGCTGAAAAACACATTTTGACAACTTCTGCAAACTGGGGTTAAGGGCTGACAAACTGGGCTCTTCTGAGCCAGGCAGTTACACTGTGATTCCAAGGGCTGAGAAAACGCGTTTATTTCGGGCTGAAAAACACGTTTTGAAAAGTGGCCTGTTTCTGCCCTATAAGTTACATGGGAGTGACCAAAGTTGCCAAAACGTGTTTATTTGTGCTGAAAAACACGTTTTGACAACTTCTGCACACTGGGGTTAAGGGCTGACAAACTGGGCTCTTCTGAGCCAGGCAGTTACACTGTGATTCCAAGGGCTGAGAAAACGCGTTTATTTCGGGCTGAAAAACACGTTTTGAAAAGTGGCTTGTTTCTGCCCTATAAGTTACATGGGAGTGACCAAAGTTGCCAAAACGTGTTTATTTGTGCTGAAAAACACGTTTTGACAACTTCTGCACACTGGGGTTAAGGGCTGACAAACTGGGCTCTACTGAGCCAGGCAGTTACACTGTGATTCCAAGGGCTGAGAAAACGCGTTTATTTCGGGCTGAAAAACACGTTTTGAAAAGTGGCTTGTTTCTGCCCTATAAGTTACATGGGAGTGACCAAAGTTGCCAAAACGTGTTTATTTGTGCTGAAAAACACGTTTTGACAACTTCTGCACACTGGGGTTAAGGGCTGACAAACTGGGCTCTTCTGAGCCAGGCAGTTACACTGTGATTCCAATGGCTGAGAGAACGCGTTTATTTCGGGCTGAAAAACACGTTTTGAAAAGTGGCTTGTTTCTGCCCTATAAGTTACATGGGAGTGACCAAAGTTGCCAAAACGTGTTTATTTGTGCTGAAAAACACGTTTTGACAACTTCTGCACACTGGGGTTAAGGGCTGACAAACTGGGCTCTTCTGAGCCAGGCAGTTACACTGTGATTCCAAGGGCTGAGAAAACGCGTTTATTTCGGGCTGAAAAACACGTTTTGAAAAGTGGCTTGTTTCTGCCCTATAAGTTACATGGGAGTGACCAAAGTTGCCAAAACGTGTTTATTTGTGCTGAAAAACACGTTTTGACAACTTCTGCACACTGGGGTTAAGGGCTGACGAACTGGGCTCTTCTGAGCCAGGCAGTAACACTGTGATTCCAAGGGCTGAGAAAACGCGTTTATTTCGGGCTGAAAAACACGTTTTGAAAAGTGGCTTGTTTCTGCCCTATAAGTTACATGGGAGTGACCAAAGTTGCCAAAACGTGTTTATTTGTGCTGAAAAACACGTTTTGACAACTTCTGCACACTGGGGTTAAGGGCTGACAAACTGGGCTCTTCTGAGCCAGGCAGTTACACTGTGATTCCAAGGGCTGAGAAAACGCGTTTATTTCGGGCTGAAAAACACGTTTTGAAAAGTGGCTTGTTTCTGCCCTATAAGTTACATGGGAGTGACCAAAGTTGCCAAAACGTGTTTATTTGTGCTGAAAAACACATTTTGACAACTTCTGCACACTGGGGTTAAGGGCTGACAAACTGGGCTCTTCTGAGCCAGGCAGTTACACTGTGATTCCAAGGGCTGAGAAAACGCGTTTATTTCGGGCTGAAAAACACGTTTTGAAAACTGGCTTGTTTCTGCCCTATAAGTTACATGGGAGTGACCAAAGTTGCCAAAACGTGTTTATTTGTGCTGAAAAACACGTTTTGACAACTTCTGCACACTGGGGTTAAGGGCTGACAAACTGGGCTCTTCTGAGCCAGGCAGTTACACTGTGATTCCAAGGGCTGAGAAAAAGCGTTTATTTCGGGCTGAAAAACACGTTTTGAAAAGTGGCTTGTTTCTGCCCTATAAGTTACATGGGAGTGACCAAAGTTGCCAAAACGTGTTTATTTGTGCTGAAAAACACGTTTTGACAACTTCTGCACACTGGGGTTAAGGGCTGACAAACTGGGCTCTTCTGAGCCAGGCAGTAACACTGTGATTCCAAGGGCTGAGAAAACGCGTTTATTTCGGGCTGAAAAACACGTTTTGAAAAGTGGCTTGTTTCTGCCCTATACGTTACATGGGAGTGACCAAAGTTGCCAAAACGTGTTTATTTGTGCTGAAAAACACGTTTTGACAACTTCTGCACACTGGGGTTAAGGGCTGACAAACTGGGCTCTTCTGAGCCAGGCAGTTACACTGTGATTCCAAGGGCTGAGAAAACGCGTTTATTTCGGGCTGAAAAACACGTTTTGAAAAGTGGCCTGTTTCTGCCCTATAAGTTACATGGGGGTGACCAAAGTTGCCAAAACGTGTTTATTTCAGCTGAAAAACACGTTTTGACAACTTCTGCACACTGGGGTTAAGGGCTGACAAACTGGGCTCTTCTGAGCCAGGCAGTTACACTGTGATTCCAAGGGCTGAGAAAACGCGTTTATTTCGGGCTGAAAAACACGTTGTGAAAAGTGGCTTGTTTCTGCCCTATAAGTTACATGGGAGTGACCAAAGTTGCCAAAACGTGTTTATTTGTGCTGAAAAACACGTTTTGACAACTTCTGCACACTGGGCTTAAGGGCTGACAAACTGGGCTCTTCTGAGCCAGGCAGTTACACTGTGATTCCAAGGGCTGAGAAAACGCGTTTATTTCGGGCTGAAAAACACGTTTTGAAAAGTGGCTTGTTTCTGCCCTATAAGTTACATGGGAGTGACCAAAGTTGCCAAAACGTGTTTATTTGTGCTGAAAAACACGTTTTGACAACTTCTGCACACTGGGGATAAGGGCTGACAATCTGGGCTCTTCTGAGCCAGGCAGTTACACTGTGATTCCAAGGGCTGAGAAAACGCGTTTATTTCGGGCTGAAAAACACGTTTTGAAAAGTGGCTTGTTTCTGCCCTATAAGTTACATGGGAGTGACCAAAGTTGCCAAAACGTGTTTATTTGTGCTGAAAAACACGTTTTGACAACTTCTGCACACTGGGGTTAAGGGCTGACAAACTGGGCTCTTCTGAGCCAGGCAGTTACACTGTGATTCCAAGGGCTGAGAAAACGCGTTTATTTCGGGCTGAAAAACACGTTTTGAAAAGTGGCCTGTTTCTGCCCTATAAGTTACATGGGAGTGACCAAAGTTGCCAAAACGTGTTTATTTGTGCTGAAAAACACGTTTTGACAACTTCTGCACACTGGGGTTAAGGGCTGACAAACTGGGCTCTTCTGAGCCAGGCAGTTACACTGTGATTCCAAGGGCTGAGAAAACGCGTTTATTTCGGGCTGAAAAACACGTTTTGAAAAGTGGCTTGTTTCTGCCCTATAAGTTACATGGGAGTGACCAAAGTTGCCAAAACGTGTTTATTTGTGCTGAAAAACACGTTTTGACAACTTCTGCACACTGGGGTTAAGGGCTGACAAACTGGGCTCTTCTGAGCCAGGCAGTTACACTGTGATTCCAATGGCTGAGAGAACGCGTTTATTTCGGGCTGAAAAACACGTTTTGAAAAGTGGCTTGTTTCTGCCCTATAAGTTACATGGGAGTGACCAAAGTTGCCAAAACGTGTTTATTTGTGCTGAAAAACACGTTTTGACAACTTCTGCACACTGGGGTTAAGGGCTGACAAACTGGGCTCTTCTGAGCCAGGCAGTTACACTGTGATTCCAAGGGCTGAGAAAACGCGTTTATTTCGGGCTGAAAAACACGTTTTGAAAAGTGGCTTGTTTCTGCCCTATAAGTTACATGGGAGTGACCAAAGTTGCCAAAACGTGTTTATTTGTGCTGAAAAACACGTTTTGACAACTTCTGCACACTGGGGTTAAGGGCTGACGAACTGGGCTCTTCTGAGCCAGGCAGTAACACTGTGATTCCAAGGGCTGAGAAAACGCGTTTATTTCGGGCTGAAAAACACGTTTTGAAAAGTGGCTTGTTTCTGCCCTATAAGTTACATGGGAGTGACCAAAGTTGCCAAAACGTGTTTATTTGTGCTGAAAAACACGTTTTGACAACTTCTGCACACTGGGGTTAAGGGCTGACAAACTGGGCTCTTCTGAGCCAGGCAGTTACACTGTGATTCCAAGGGCTGAGAAAACGCGTTTATTTCGGGCTGAAAAACACGTTTTGAAAAGTGGCTTGTTTCTGCCCTATAAGTTACATGGGAGTGACCAAAGTTGCCAAAACGTGTTTATTTGTGCTGAAAAACACATTTTGACAACTTCTGCACACTGGGGTTAAGGGCTGACAAACTGGGCTCTTCTGAGCCAGGCAGTTACACTGTGATTCCAAGGGCTGAGAAAACGCGTTTATTTCGGGCTGAAAAACACGTTTTGAAAAGTGGCTTGTTTCTGCCCTATAAGTTACATGGGAGTGACCAAAGTTGCCAAAACGTGTTTATTTGTGCTGAAAAACACGTTTTGACAACTTCTGCACACTGGGGTTAAGGGCTGACAATCTGGGCTCTTCTGAGCCAGGCAGTTACACTGTGATTCCAAGGGCTGAGAAAACGCGTTTATTTCGGGCTGAAAAACACGTTTTGAAAAGTGGCTTGTTTCTGCCCTATAAGTTACATGGGAGTGACCAAAGTTGCCAAAACGTGTTTATTTGTGCTGAAAAACACGTTTTGACAACTTCTGCACACTGGGGTTAAGGGCTGACAAACTGGGCTCTTCTGAGCCAGGCAGTTACACTGTGATTCCAAGGGCTGAGAAAACGCGTTTATTTCGGGCTGAAAAACACGTTTTGAAAAGTGGCCTGTTTCTGCCCTATAAGTTACATGGGAGTGACCAAAGTTGCCAAAACGTGTTTATTTGTGCTGAAAAACACGTTTTGACAACTTCTGCACACTGGGGTTAAGGGCTGACAAACTGGGCTCTTCTGAGCCAGGCAGTTACACTGTGATTCCAAGGGCTGAGAAAACGCGTTTATTTCGGGCTGAAAAACACGTTTTGAAAAGTGGCTTGTTTCTGCCCTATAAGTTACATGGGAGTGACCAAAGTTGCCAAAACGTGTTTATTTGTGCTGAAAAACACGTTTTGACAACTTCTGCACACTGGGGTTAAGGGCTGACAAACTGGGCTCTTCTGAGCCAGGCAGTTACACTGTGATTCCAATGGCTGAGAGAACGCGTTTATTTCGGGCTGAAAAACACGTTTTGAAAAGTGGCTTGTTTCTGCCCTATAAGTTACATGGGAGTGACCAAAGTTGCCAAAACGTGTTTATTTGTGCTGAAAAACACGTTTTGACAACTTCTGCACACTGGGGTTAAGGGCTGACAAACTGGGCTCTTCTGAGCCAGGCAGTTACACTGTGATTCCAAGGGCTGAGAAAACGCGTTTATTTCGGGCTGAAAAACACGTTTTGAAAAGTGGCTTGTTTCTGCCCTATAAGTTACATGGGAGTGACCAAAGTTGCCAAAACGTGTTTATTTGTGCTGAAAAACACGTTTTGACAACTTCTGCACACTGGGGTTAAGGGCTGACGAACTGGGCTCTTCTGAGCCAGGCAGTAACACTGTGATTCCAAGGGCTGAGAAAACGCGTTTATTTCGGGCTGAAAAACACGTTTTGAAAAGTGGCTTGTTTCTGCCCTATAAGTTACATGGGAGTGACCAAAGTTGCCAAAACGTGTTTATTTGTGCTGAAAAACACGTTTTGACAACTTCTGCACACTGGGGTTAAGGGCTGACAAACTGGGCTCTTCTGAGCCAGGCAGTTACACTGTGATTCCAAGGGCTGAGAAAACGCGTTTATTTCGGGCTGAAAAACACGTTTTGAAAAGTGGCCTGTTTCTGCCCTATAAGTTACATGGGGGTGACCAAAGTTGCCAAAACGTGTTTATTTCAGCTGGAAAACACGTTTTGACAACTTCTGCACACTGGGGTTAAGGGCTGACAAACTGGGCTCTTCTGAGCCAGGCAGTTACACTGTGATTCCAAGGGCTGAGAAAACGCGTTTATTTCGGGCTGAAAAACACGTTTTGAAAAGTGGCTTGTTTCTGCCCTATAAGTTACATGGGAGTGACCAAAGTTGCCAAAACGTGTTTATTTGTGCTGAAAAACACGTTTTGACAACTTCTGCACACTGGGGTTAAGGGCTGACAAACTGGGCTCTTCTGAGCCAGGCAGTTACACTGTGATTCCAAGGGCTGAGAAAACGCGTTTATTTCGGGCTGAAAAACACGTTTTGAAAAGTGGCTTGTTTCTGCCCTATACGTTACATGGGGGTGACCAAAGTTGCCAAAACGTGTTTATTTGTGCTGAAAAACACGTTTTGACAACTTCTGCACACTGGGGTTAAGGGCTGACAAACTGGGCTCTTCTGAGCCAGGCAGTTACACTGTGATTCCAAGGGCTGAGAAAACGCGTTTATTTCGGGCTGAAAAACACGTTTTGAAAAGTGGCTTGTTTCTGCCCTATAAGTTACATGGGAGTGACCAAAGTTGCCAAAACGTGTTTATTTGTGCTGAAAAACACGTTTTGACAACTTCTGCACACTGGGGTTAAGGGCTGACAAACTGGGCTCTTCTGAGCCAGGCAGTTACACTGTGATTCCAAGGGCTGAGAAAACGCGTTTATTTCGGGCTGAAAAACACGTTTTGAAAAGTGGCTTGTTTCTGCCCTATAAGTTACATGGGAGTGACCAAAGTTGCCAAAACGTGTTTATTTGTGCTGAAAAACACGTTTTGACAACTTCTGCACACTGGGGTTAAGGGCTGACAAACTGGGCTCTTCTGAGCCAGGCAGTTACACTGTGATTCCAAGGGCTGAGAAAACGCGTTTATTTCGGGCTGAAAAACACGTTTTGAAAAGTGGCCTGTTTCAGCCCTATAAGTTACATGGGAGTGACCAAAGTTGCCAAAACGTGTTTATTTCTGCTGAAAAACAAGTTTTGACAACTTCTGCACACTGGGGTTAAGGGCTGACAAACTGGGCTCTTCTGAGCCAGGCAGTTACACTGTGATTCCAAGGGCTGAGAAAACGCGTTTATTTCGGGCTGAAAAACACGTTTTGAAAAGTGGCTTGTTTCTGCCCTATAAGTTACATGGGAGTGACCAAAGTTGCCAAAACGTGTTTATTTGTGCTGAAAAACACGTTTTGACAACTTCTGCACACTGGGGTTAAGGGCTGACAAACTGGGCTCTTCTGAGCCAGGCAGTTACACTGTGATTCCAAGGGCTGAGAAAACGCGTTTATTTCGGGCTGAAAAACACGTTTTGAAAAGTGGCTTGTTTCTGCCCTATAAGTTACATGGGAGTGACCAAAGTTGCCAAAACGTGTTTATTTGTGCTGAAAAACACGTTTTGACAACTTCTGCACACTGGGGTTAAGGGCTGACAAACTGGGCTCTTCTGAGCCAGGCAGTTACACTGTGATTCCAAGGGCTGAGAAAACGCGTTTATTTCGGGCTGAAAAACATGTTTTGAAGGGCTTGTTTCTGCCCTTTAAGTTACATGTGGAGTGACCAAAAGTTGCCAAAACGTTTTATTTGTGCTGAAAAACACGTTTTGACAACTTCTGCACACTGGGGTTAAGGGCTGACAAACTGGGCTCTTCTGAGCCAGGCAGTTACACTGTGATTCCAAGGGCTGAGAAAACGCGTTTATTTCGGGCTGAAAAACACTTTTTGAAAAGTGGCTTGTTTCTGCCCTATAAGTTACATGGGGGTGACCAAAGTTGCCAAAACGTGTTTATTTGTGCTGAAAAACACGTTTTGACAACTTCTGCACACTGGGGTTAAGGGCTGACAAACTGGGCTCTTCTGAGCCAGGCAGTTACACTGTGATTCCAAGGGCTGAGAAAACGCGTTTATTTCGGGCTGAAAAACACGTTTTGAAAAGTGGCTTGTTTCTGCCCTATAAGTTACATGGGAGTGACCAAAGTTGCCAAAACGTGTTTATTTGTGCTGAAAAACACGTTTTGACAACTTCTGCACACTGGGGTTAAGGGCTGACAAACTGGGCTCTTCTGAGCCAGGCAGTTACACTGTTGATTCCAAGGGCTGAGAAAACGCGTTTATTTCGGGCTGAAAAACACGTTTTGAAAAGTGGCTTGTTTCTGCCCTATAAGTTACATGGGAGTGACCAAAGTTGCCAAAACGTGTTTATTTGTGCTGAAAAACACGTTTTGACAACTTCTGCACACTGGGGTTAAGGGCTGACAAACTGGGCTCTTCTGAGCCAGGCAGTTACACTGTGATTCCAAGGGCTGAGAAAACGCGTTTTTTTCGGGCTGAAAAACACGTTTTGAAAAGTGGCTTGTTTCTGCCCTATACGTTACATGGGGGTGACCAAAGTTGCCAAAACGTGTTTATTTGTGCTGAAAAACACGTTTTGACAACTTCTGCACACTGGGGTTAAGGGCTGACAAACTGGGCTCTTCTGAGCCAGGCAGTTACACTGTGATTCCAAGGGCTGAGAAAACGCGTTTATTTCGGGCTGAAAAACACGTTTTGAAAAGTGGCTTGTTTCTGCCCTATAAGTTACATGGGAGTGACCAAAGTTGCCAAAATGTCTTTATTTGTGCTGAAAAACACGTTTTGACAACTTCTGCACACTGGGGTTAAGGGCTGACAAACTGGGCTCTTCTGAGCCAGGCAGTTACACTGTGATTCCAAGGGCTGAGAAAACGCGTTTATTTCGGGCTGAAAAACACGTTTTGAAAAGTGGCTTGTTTCTGCCCTATAAGTTACATGGGGGTGACCAAAGTTGCCAAAACGTGTTTATTTGTGCTGAAAAACACGTTTTGACAACTTCTGCACACTGGGGTTAAGGGCTGACAAACTGGGCTCTTCTGAGCCAGGCAGTTACACTGTGATTCCAAGGGCTGAAAAAACGCGTTTATTTCGGGCTGAAAAACACGTTTTGAAAAGTGGCTTGTTTCTGCCCTATAAGTTACATGGGAGTGACCAAAGTTGCCAAAACGTGTTTATTTGTGCTGAAAAACACGTTTTGACAACTTCTGCACACTGGGGTTAAGGGCTGACAAACTGGGCTCTTCTGAGCCAGGCAGTTACACTGTGATTCCAAGGGCTGAGAAAACGCGTTTATTTCGGGCTGAAAAACACGTTTTGAAAATTGGCTTGTTTCTGCCCTATACGTTACATGGGGGTGACCAAAGTTGCCAAAACGTGTTTATTTGTGCTGAAAAACACGTTTTGACAACTTCTGCACACTGGGGTTAAGGGCTGACAAACTGGGCTCTTCTGAGCCAGGCAGTTACACTGTGATTCCAAGGGCTGAGAAAACGCGTTTATTTCGGGCTGAAAAACACGTTTTGAAAAGTGGCTTGTTTCTGCCCTATAAGTTACATGGGAGTGACCAAAGTTGCCAAAACGTGTTTATTTGTGCTGAAAAACACGTTTTGACAACTTCTGCACACTGGGGTTAAGGGCTGACAAAACTGGGCTCTTCTGAGCCAGGCAGTTACACTGTGATTCCAAGGGCTGAGAAAACGCGTTTATTTCGGGCTGAAAAACACGTTTTGAAAAGTGGCTTGTTTCTGCCCTATAAGTTACATGGGGGTGACCAAAGTTGCCAAAACGTGTTTATTTGTGCTGAAAAACACGTTTTGACAACTTCTGCACACTGGGGTTAAGGGCTGACAAACTGGGCTCTTCTGAGCCAGGCAGTTACACTGTGATTCCAAGGGCTGAGAAAACGCGTTTATTTCGGGCTGAAAAACACGTTTTGAAAAGTGGCTTGTTTCTGCCCTATAAGTTACATGGGAGTGACCAAAGTTGCCAAACGTTTTTATTTGTGCTGAAAAACACGTTTTGACAACTTCTGCACACTGGGGTTAAGGTCTGACAAACTGGGCTCTTCTGAGCCAGGCAGTTACACTGTGATTCCAAGGGCTGAGAAAACGCGTTTATTTCGGGCTGAAAAACACGTTTTGAAAAGTGGCTTGTTTCTGCCCTATAAGTTACATGGGAGTGACCAAAGTTGCCAAAACGTGTTTATTTGTGCTGAAAAACACGTTTTGACAACTTCTGCACACTGGGGTTAAGGGCTGACAAACTGGGCTCTTCTGAGCCAGGCAGTTACACTGTGATTCCAAGGGCTGAGAAAACGCGTTTTTTTCCGGGCTGAAAAACACGTTTTGAAAAGTGGCTTGTTTCTGCCCTATAAGTTACATGGGAGTGACCAAAGTTGCCAAAACGTGTTTATTTGTGCTGAAAAACACGTTTTGACAACTTCTGCACACTGGGGTTAAGGGCTGACAAACTGGGCTCTTCTGAGCCAGGCAGTTACACTGTGATTCCAAGGGCTGAGAAAACGCGTTTATTTCGGGCTGAAAACACGTTTTGAAAAGTGGCTTGTTTCTGCCCTATAAGTTACATGGGAGTGACCAAAGTTGCCAAAACGTGTTTATTTGTGCTGAAAAACACGTTTTGACAACTTCCGCACACTGGGGTTAAGGGCTGACAAACTGGGCTCTTCTGAGCCAGGCAGTTACACTGTGATTCCAAGGGCTGAGAAAACGCGTTTATTTCGGGCTGAAAAACACGTTTTGAAAAGTGGCTTGTTTCTGCCCTATAAGTTACATGGGAGTGACCAAAGTTGCCAAAATGTCTTTATTTGTGCTGAAAAACACGTTTTGACAACTTCTGCACACTGGGGTTAAGGGCTGACAAACTGGGCTCTTCTGAGCCAGGCAGTTACACTGTGATTCCAAGGGCTGAGAAAACGCGTTTATTTCGGGCTGAAAAACACGTTTTGAAAAGTGGCTTGTTTCTGCCCTATAAGTTACATGGGAGTGACCAAAGTTGCCAAAACGTGTTTATTTGTGCTGAAAAACACGTTTTGACAACTTCTGCACACTGGGGTTAAGGGCTGACAAACTGGGCTCTTCTGAGCCAGGCAGTTACACTGTGATTCCAAGGGCTGAGAAAACGCGTTTATTTCGGGCTGAAAAACACGTTTTGAAAAGTGGCTTGTTTCTGCCCTATAAGTTACATGGGAGTGACCAAAGTTGCCAAAACGTGTTTATTTGTGCTGAAAAACACGTTTTGACAACTTCTGCACACTGGGGTTAAGGGCTGACAAACTGGGCTCTTCTGAGCCAGGCATTTACACTGTGATTTCAAGGGCTGAGAAAACGCGTTTATTTCGGGCTGAAAAACACGTTTTGAAAAGTGGTTTGTTTCTGCCCTATAAGTTACATGGGAGTGACCAAAGTTGCCAAAACGTGTTTATTTGTGCTGTAAAACACGTTTTGACAACTTCTGCACACTGGGGTTAAGGGCTGACAAACTGGGCTCTTCTGAGCCAGGCAGTTACACTGTGATTCCAAGGGCTGAGAAAACGCGTTTATTTCGGGCTGAAAAACACGTTTTGAAAAGTGGCTTTTTTCTGCCCTATAAGTTACATGGGAGTGACCAAAGTTGCCAAAACGTGTTTATTTGTGCTGAAAAACACGTTTTGACAACTTCTGCACACTGGGGTTAAGGGCTGACAAACTGGGCTCTTCTGAGCCAGGCAGTTACACTGTGATTCCAAGGGCTGAGAAAACGCGTTTATTTCGGGCTGAAAAACACGTTTTGAAAAGTGGCCTGTTTCTGCCCTATAAGTTACATGGGAGTGACCAAAGTTGCCAAAACGTGTTTATTTGTGCTGAAAAACACGTTTTGACAACTTCTGCACACTGGGGTTAAGGGCTGACAAACTGGGCTCTTCTGAGCCAGGCAGTTACACTGTGATTCCAAGGGCTGAGAAAACGCGTTTATTTCGGGCTGAAAAACACGTTTTGAAAAGTGGCCTGTTTCTGCCCTATAAGTTACATGGGGGTGACCAAAGTTGCCAAAACGTGTTTATTTCAGTTGAAAAACACGTTTTGACAACTTCTGCACACTGGGGTTAAGCGCTGACAAACTGGGCTCTTCTGAGCCAGGCAGTTACACTGTGATTCCAAGGGCTGAGAAAACGCGTTTATTTCGGGCTGAAAAACACGTTTTGAAAAGTGGCTTGTTTCTGCCCTATAAGTTACATGGGAGTGACCAAAGTTGCCAAAACGTGTTTATTTGTGCTGAAAAACACGTTTTGACAACTTCTGCACACTGGGGTTAAGGGCTGACAAACTGGGCTCTTCTGAGCCAGGCAGTTACACTGTGATTCCAAGGGCTGAGAAAACGCTTTTATTTCGGGCTGAAAAACACGTTTTGAAAAGTGGCTTGTTTCTGCCCTATACGTTACATGGGAGTGACCAAAGTTGCCAAAACGTGTTTATTTGTGCTGAAAAACATGTTTTGACAACTTCTGCACACTGGGGTTAAGGGCTGACAAACTGGGCTCTTCTGAGCCAGGCAGTTACACTGTGATTCCAAGGGCTGAGAAAACGCGTTTATTTCGGGCTGAAAAACACGTTTTGAAAAGTGGCCTGTTTCTGCCCTATAAGTTACATGGGGGTGACCAAAGTTGCCAAAACGTGTTTATTTGTGCTGAAAAACACGTTTTGACAACTTCTGCACTCTGGGGTTAAGGGCTGACAAACTGGGCTCTTCTGAGCCAGGCAGTTACACTGTGATTCCAAGGGCTGAGAAAACGCGTTTATTTCGGGCTGAAAAACACGTTTTGAAAAGTGGCTTGTTTCTGCCCTATAAGTTACATGGGAGTGACCAAAGTTGCCAAAACGTGTTTATTTGTGCTGAAAAACACGTTTTGACAACTTCTGCACACTGGGGTTAAGGGCTGACAAACTGGGCTCTTCTGAGCCAGGCAGTTACACTGTGATTCCAAGGGCTGAGAAAACGCGTTTATTTCGGGCTGAAAAACACGTTTTGAAAAGTGGCTCGTTTCTGCCCTATAAGTTACATGGGAGTGACCAAAGTTGCCAAAACGTGTTTATTTGTGCTGAAAAACACGTTTTGACAACTTCTGCACACTGGGGTTAAGGGCTGACAAACTGGGCTCTTCTGA
>NW_028296709.1:80000-82500 GCF_055471065.1 Atractosteus spatula | reverse complement strand
CAGGCTCCCCCGCCTGCCCTGGGACAGGCCGGGGTGCCGAGGGCGCCCCCCGCACACCTGCGGGGCTGGCCGCCCTCTGTCAGGCTCCCCCGCCTGCCCTGGGGCAGGCCGGGGTGCCGAGGGCGCAGCCCGCACACCTGCGGGGCTGGCCGCCCTCTGTCAGGCTCCCCCGCCTGCCCTGGGGCAGGCCGGGGTGCCGAGGGCTCAGCCCGCACAGCTGCGGGGCTGGCCGCCCTCTGTCAGGCTCCCCCGCCTGCCCTGGGGCAGGCCGGGGTGCCGAGGGCTCAGCCCGCACAGCTGCGGGGCTGGCCGCCCTCTGTCAGGCTCCCCCGCCTGCCCTGGGGCAGGCCGGGGTGCCGAGGGCGCCCCCCGCACACCTGCGGGGCTGGCCGCCCTCTGTCAGGCTCCCCCGCCTGCCCTGGGGCAGGCCGGGGTGCCGAGGGCTCAGCCCGCACACCTGCGGGGCTGGCCGCCCTCTGTCAGGCTCCCCCGCCTGCCCTGGGGCAGGCCGGGGTGCCGAGGGCGCCCCCCGCACACCTGCGGGGCTGGCCGCCCTCTGTCAGGCTCCCCCGCCTGCCCTGGGGCAGGCCGGGGTGCCGAGGGCTCAGCCCGCACAGCTGCGGGGCTGGCCGCCCTCTGTCAGGCTCCCCCGCCTGCCCTGGGGCAGGCCGGGGTGCCGAGGGCGCCCCCCGCACACCTGCGGGGCTGGCCGCCCTCTGTCAGGCTCCCCCGCCTGCCCTGGGGCAGGCCGGGGTGCCGAGGGCGCCCCCCGCACACCTGCGGGGCTGGCCGCCCTCTGTCAGGCTCCCCCGCCTGCCCTGGGACAGGCCGGGGTGCCGAGGGCTCAGCCCGCACACCTGCGGGGCTGGCCGCCCTCTGTCAGGCTCCCCCGCCTGCCCTGGGGCAGGCCGGGGTGCCGAGGGCGCCCCCCGCACACCTGCGGGGCTGGCCGCCCTCTGTCAGGCTCCCCCGCCTGCCCTGGGACAGGCCGGGGTGCCGAGGGCGCCCCCCGCACACCTGCGGGGCTGGCCGCCCTCTGTCAGGCTCCCCCGCCTGCCCTGGGGCAGGCCGGGGTGCCGAGGGCGCCCCCCGCACACCTGCGGGGCTGGCCGCCCTCTGTCAGGCTCCCCCGCCTGCCCTGGGGCAGGCCGGGGTGCCGAGGGCGCCCCCCGCACAGCTGCGGGGCTGGCCGCCCTCTGACAGGCTCCCTGCGTGCCTGGGGAGAGGCCACCCCTGTTTCGGCCTCTCCCTCGTACCCGGGACCACGCCACCGCTGACTCGGCCTGCCCACGTGCCTGGGACAAAGCCACCCGAGTTTCGGTCCTGCCACATACCCGGGACCACACCACTCCAGAATCGGTCCTCCCACATACCCGGGACCACACCACTCGACTTTCGGTACTCCCACATACCCGGAGATACGCCACCGCAACTTCCGTACCCGGTGCCTGCAAGGGAGCGAACCTGGAATCCAAGCCCAGCTTGTGGAGCTCTGCCTGGGCTTGAGCGGGGTGGATTCATCCCCTTAAAAGCTCCATGAAAACGAAAAAGTCTTTTTTTCACCCCGGGAGCGCTCTCAGGCGGTTGCATGCCTCCTGCTAGGCCTGGGCCAAGCCTCCAGGCTTGTGAAAAGGGGAAAAGCACCACAGCAGCGGCGTCTGAGGCACCCGGCTCCCGGTTCGACCGCGAGCAGTGCTTTCGGTTCAGACAGGGGGATCCAAGCCTCCCTGCCCGGGAAATATGCCCCCCGCCTGGGGATGGACTCCGGCCATGCCCCCTGCTGCAGACTTAAGCCCCCTTCCGATTATTTAGACCCATTCAGCGCCGTCCAGCGGGCCGGCCACCTGGTCACCCCCGACAGATTCGGGACGCCTGGTCACCCGCTGGACTTAGTCTTTTTTACGATCGGCTTTAAAGGGGCCTGGTCACCCGGGGGACTTAGTCTTTTTTACGATCGGCTTTATAGGGGCCTGGTCACCCGGGGGACTTAGTCTTTTTTACGATCGGCTTTATAGGGGCCTGGTCACCCGGGGGACTTAGTCTTTTTTACGATCGGCTTTATAGGGGCCTGGTCACCCGGGGGACTTAGTCTTTTTTACGATCGGCTTTAAAGGGGCCTGGTCACCCGGGGGACTTAGTCTTTTTTACGATCGGCTTTATAGGGGCCTGGTCACCCGGGGGACTTAGTCTTTTTTACGATCGGCTTTATAGGGGCCTGGTCACCCGGGGGACTTAGTCTTTTTTACGATCGGCTTTATAGGGGCCTGGTCACCCGGGGGACTTAGTCTTTTTTACGACCGGCTTTATAGGGGCCTGGTCACCCGGGGGACTTAGTCTTTTTTACGATCGGCTTTATAGGGGCCTGGTCACCCGGGGGACTTAGTCTTTTTTACGATCGGCTTTTCGGAGGCCTGGTCACCCGGGGGACTTAGTCTTTTTTACGATCGGCTTTATAGGGGCCTGGTCACCCGGGGGACTTAGTCTTTTTTACGATCGGCTT
>NW_028296709.1:67500-70000 GCF_055471065.1 Atractosteus spatula | reverse complement strand
CTCCCCCGCCTGCCCTGGGGCAGGCCGGGGTGCCGAGGGCGCCCCCCGCACACCTGCGGGGCTGGCCGCCCTCTGTCAGGCTCCCCCGCCTGCCCTGGGGCAGGCCGGGGTGCCGAGGGCTCAGCCCGCACACCTGCGGGGCTGGCCGCCCTCTGTCAGGCTCCCCCGCCTGCCCTGGGGCAGGCCGGGGTGCCGAGGGCGCCCCCCGCACACCTGCGGGGCTGGCCGCCCTCTGTCAGGCTCCCCCGCCTGCCCTGGGGCAGGCCGGGGTGCCGAGGGCTCAGCCCGCACAGCTGCGGGGCTGGCCGCCCTCTGTCAGGCTCCCCCGCCTGCCCTGGGGCAGGCCGGGGTGCCGAGGGCGCCCCCCGCACACCTGCGGGGCTGGCCGCCCTCTGTCAGGCTCCCCCGCCTGCCCTGGGGCAGGCCGGGGTGCCGAGGGCGCCCCCCGCACACCTGCGGGGCTGGCCGCCCTCTGTCAGGCTCCCCCGCCTGCCCTGGGACAGGCCGGGGTGCCGAGGGCTCAGCCCGCACACCTGCGGGGCTGGCCGCCCTCTGTCAGGCTCCCCCGCCTGCCCTGGGGCAGGCCGGGGTGCCGAGGGCGCCCCCCGCACACCTGCGGGGCTGGCCGCCCTCTGTCAGGCTCCCCCGCCTGCCCTGGGACAGGCCGGGGTGCCGAGGGCGCCCCCCGCACACCTGCGGGGCTGGCCGCCCTCTGTCAGGCTCCCCCGCCTGCCCTGGGGCAGGCCGGGGTGCCGAGGGCGCCCCCCGCACACCTGCGGGGCTGGCCGCCCTCTGTCAGGCTCCCCCGCCTGCCCTGGGGCAGGCCGGGGTGCCGAGGGCGCCCCCCGCACAGCTGCGGGGCTGGCCGCCCTCTGACAGGCTCCCTGCGTGCCTGGGGAGAGGCCACCCCTGTTTCGGCCTCTCCCTCGTACCCGGGACCACGCCACCGCTGACTCGGCCTGCCCACGTGCCTGGGACAAAGCCACCCGAGTTTCGGTCCTGCCACATACCCGGGACCACACCACTCCAGAATCGGTCCTCCCACATACCCGGGACCACACCACTCGACTTTCGGTACTCCCACATACCCGGAGATACGCCACCGCAACTTCCGTACCCGGTGCCTGCAAGGGAGCGAACCTGGAATCCAAGCCCAGCTTGTGGAGCTCTGCCTGGGCTTGAGCGGGGTGGATTCATCCCCTTAAAAGCTCCATGAAAACGAAAAAGTCTTTTTTTCACCCCGGGAGCGCTCTCAGGCGGTTGCATGCCTCCTGCTAGGCCTGGGCCAAGCCTCCAGGCTTGTGAAAAGGGGAAAAGCACCACAGCAGCGGCGTCTGAGGCACCCGGCTCCCGGTTCGACCGCGAGCAGTGCTTTCGGTTCAGACAGGGGGATCCAAGCCTCCCTGCCCGGGAAATATGCCCCCCGCCTGGGGATGGACTCCGGCCATGCCCCCTGCTGCAGACTTAAGCCCCCTTCCGATTATTTAGACCCATTCAGCGCCGTCCAGCGGGCCGGCCACCTGGTCACCCCCGACAGATTCGGGACGCCTGGTCACCCGCTGGACTTAGTCTTTTTTACGATCGGCTTTAAAGGGGCCTGGTCACCCGGGGGACTTAGTCTTTTTTACGATCGGCTTTATAGGGGCCTGGTCACCCGGGGGACTTAGTCTTTTTTACGATCGGCTTTATAGGGGCCTGGTCACCCGGGGGACTTAGTCTTTTTTACGATCGGCTTTATAGGGGCCTGGTCACCCGGGGGACTTAGTCTTTTTTACGATCGGCTTTAAAGGGGCCTGGTCACCCGGGGGACTTAGTCTTTTTTACGATCGGCTTTATAGGGGCCTGGTCACCCGGGGGACTTAGTCTTTTTTACGATCGGCTTTATAGGGGCCTGGTCACCCGGGGGACTTAGTCTTTTTTACGATCGGCTTTATAGGGGCCTGGTCACCCGGGGGACTTAGTCTTTTTTACGACCGGCTTTATAGGGGCCTGGTCACCCGGGGGACTTAGTCTTTTTTACGATCGGCTTTATAGGGGCCTGGTCACCCGGGGGACTTAGTCTTTTTTACGATCGGCTTTTCGGAGGCCTGGTCACCCGGGGGACTTAGTCTTTTTTACGATCGGCTTTATAGGGGCCTGGTCACCCGGGGGACTTAGTCTTTTTTACGATCGGCTTTATAGGGGCCTGGTCACCCGGGGGACTTAGTCTTTTTTACGACCGGCTTTATAGGGGCCTGGTCACCCGGGGGACTTAGTCTTTTTTACGATCGGCTTTTCGGAGGCCTGGTCACCCGGGGGACTTAGTCTTTTTTACGATCGGCTTTATAGGGGCCTGGTCACCCGGGGGACTTAGTCTTTTTTACGATCGGCTTTATAGGGGCCTGGTCACCCGGGGGACTTAGTCTTTTTTACGACCGGCTTTATAGGGGCCTGGTCACCCGGGGGACTTAGTCTTTTTTACGATCGGCTTTATAGGGGCCTGGTCACCCGGGGGACTTAG
>NW_028296709.1:55000-57500 GCF_055471065.1 Atractosteus spatula | reverse complement strand
TGCGGGGCTGGCCGCCCTCTGTCAGGCTCCCCCGCCTGCCCTGGGGCAGGCCGGGGTGCCGAGGGCTCAGCCCGCACAGCTGCGGGGCTGGCCGCCCTCTGTCAGGCTCCCCCGCCTGCCCTGGGGCAGGCCGGGGTGCCGAGGGCGCCCCCCGCACACCTGCGGGGCTGGCCGCCCTCTGTCAGGCTCCCCCGCCTGCCCTGGGGCAGGCCGGGGTGCCGAGGGCGCCCCCCGCACACCTGCGGGGCTGGCCGCCCTCTGTCAGGCTCCCCCGCCTGCCCTGGGACAGGCCGGGGTGCCGAGGGCTCAGCCCGCACACCTGCGGGGCTGGCCGCCCTCTGTCAGGCTCCCCCGCCTGCCCTGGGGCAGGCCGGGGTGCCGAGGGCGCCCCCCGCACACCTGCGGGGCTGGCCGCCCTCTGTCAGGCTCCCCCGCCTGCCCTGGGACAGGCCGGGGTGCCGAGGGCGCCCCCCGCACACCTGCGGGGCTGGCCGCCCTCTGTCAGGCTCCCCCGCCTGCCCTGGGGCAGGCCGGGGTGCCGAGGGCGCCCCCCGCACACCTGCGGGGCTGGCCGCCCTCTGTCAGGCTCCCCCGCCTGCCCTGGGGCAGGCCGGGGTGCCGAGGGCGCCCCCCGCACAGCTGCGGGGCTGGCCGCCCTCTGACAGGCTCCCTGCGTGCCTGGGGAGAGGCCACCCCTGTTTCGGCCTCTCCCTCGTACCCGGGACCACGCCACCGCTGACTCGGCCTGCCCACGTGCCTGGGACAAAGCCACCCGAGTTTCGGTCCTGCCACATACCCGGGACCACACCACTCCAGAATCGGTCCTCCCACATACCCGGGACCACACCACTCGACTTTCGGTACTCCCACATACCCGGAGATACGCCACCGCAACTTCCGTACCCGGTGCCTGCAAGGGAGCGAACCTGGAATCCAAGCCCAGCTTGTGGAGCTCTGCCTGGGCTTGAGCGGGGTGGATTCATCCCCTTAAAAGCTCCATGAAAACGAAAAAGTCTTTTTTTCACCCCGGGAGCGCTCTCAGGCGGTTGCATGCCTCCTGCTAGGCCTGGGCCAAGCCTCCAGGCTTGTGAAAAGGGGAAAAGCACCACAGCAGCGGCGTCTGAGGCACCCGGCTCCCGGTTCGACCGCGAGCAGTGCTTTCGGTTCAGACAGGGGGATCCAAGCCTCCCTGCCCGGGAAATATGCCCCCCGCCTGGGGATGGACTCCGGCCATGCCCCCTGCTGCAGACTTAAGCCCCCTTCCGATTATTTAGACCCATTCAGCGCCGTCCAGCGGGCCGGCCACCTGGTCACCCCCGACAGATTCGGGACGCCTGGTCACCCGCTGGACTTAGTCTTTTTTACGATCGGCTTTAAAGGGGCCTGGTCACCCGGGGGACTTAGTCTTTTTTACGATCGGCTTTATAGGGGCCTGGTCACCCGGGGGACTTAGTCTTTTTTACGATCGGCTTTATAGGGGCCTGGTCACCCGGGGGACTTAGTCTTTTTTACGATCGGCTTTATAGGGGCCTGGTCACCCGGGGGACTTAGTCTTTTTTACGATCGGCTTTAAAGGGGCCTGGTCACCCGGGGGACTTAGTCTTTTTTACGATCGGCTTTATAGGGGCCTGGTCACCCGGGGGACTTAGTCTTTTTTACGATCGGCTTTATAGGGGCCTGGTCACCCGGGGGACTTAGTCTTTTTTACGATCGGCTTTATAGGGGCCTGGTCACCCGGGGGACTTAGTCTTTTTTACGACCGGCTTTATAGGGGCCTGGTCACCCGGGGGACTTAGTCTTTTTTACGATCGGCTTTATAGGGGCCTGGTCACCCGGGGGACTTAGTCTTTTTTACGATCGGCTTTTCGGAGGCCTGGTCACCCGGGGGACTTAGTCTTTTTTACGATCGGCTTTATAGGGGCCTGGTCACCCGGGGGACTTAGTCTTTTTTACGATCGGCTTTATAGGGGCCTGGTCACCCGGGGGACTTAGTCTTTTTTACGACCGGCTTTATAGGGGCCTGGTCACCCGGGGGACTTAGTCTTTTTTACGATCGGCTTTTCGGAGGCCTGGTCACCCGGGGGACTTAGTCTTTTTTACGATCGGCTTTATAGGGGCCTGGTCACCCGGGGGACTTAGTCTTTTTTACGATCGGCTTTATAGGGGCCTGGTCACCCGGGGGACTTAGTCTTTTTTACGACCGGCTTTATAGGGGCCTGGTCACCCGGGGGACTTAGTCTTTTTTACGATCGGCTTTATAGGGGCCTGGTCACCCGGGGGACTTAGTCTTTTTTACGATCGGCTTTATAGGGGCCTGGTCACCCGGGGGACTTAGTCTTTTTTACGATCGGCTTTATAGGGGCCTGGTCACCCGGGGGACTTAGTCTTTTTTACGACCGGCTTTTCGGAGGCCTGGTCACCCGCGGGACTTAGTCTTTTTTACGACCGGCTTTATAGGGGCCTGGTCACCCGGGGGACTTAGTCTTTTTTACGATCGGCT
>NW_028296709.1:25000-27500 GCF_055471065.1 Atractosteus spatula | reverse complement strand
AATCCAAGCCCAGCTTGTGGAGCTCTGCCTGGGCTTGAGCGGGGTGGATTCATCCCCTTAAAAGCTCCATGAAAACGAAAAAGTCTTTTTTTCACCCCGGGAGCGCTCTCAGGCGGTTGCATGCCTCCTGCTAGGCCTGGGCCAAGCCTCCAGGCTTGTGAAAAGGGGAAAAGCACCACAGCAGCGGCGTCTGAGGCACCCGGCTCCCGGTTCGACCGCGAGCAGTGCTTTCGGTTCAGACAGGGGGATCCAAGCCTCCCTGCCCGGGAAATATGCCCCCCGCCTGGGGATGGACTCCGGCCATGCCCCCTGCTGCAGACTTAAGCCCCCTTCCGATTATTTAGACCCATTCAGCGCCGTCCAGCGGGCCGGCCACCTGGTCACCCCCGACAGATTCGGGACGCCTGGTCACCCGCTGGACTTAGTCTTTTTTACGATCGGCTTTAAAGGGGCCTGGTCACCCGGGGGACTTAGTCTTTTTTACGATCGGCTTTATAGGGGCCTGGTCACCCGGGGGACTTAGTCTTTTTTACGATCGGCTTTATAGGGGCCTGGTCACCCGGGGGACTTAGTCTTTTTTACGATCGGCTTTATAGGGGCCTGGTCACCCGGGGGACTTAGTCTTTTTTACGATCGGCTTTAAAGGGGCCTGGTCACCCGGGGGACTTAGTCTTTTTTACGATCGGCTTTATAGGGGCCTGGTCACCCGGGGGACTTAGTCTTTTTTACGATCGGCTTTATAGGGGCCTGGTCACCCGGGGGACTTAGTCTTTTTTACGATCGGCTTTATAGGGGCCTGGTCACCCGGGGGACTTAGTCTTTTTTACGACCGGCTTTATAGGGGCCTGGTCACCCGGGGGACTTAGTCTTTTTTACGATCGGCTTTATAGGGGCCTGGTCACCCGGGGGACTTAGTCTTTTTTACGATCGGCTTTTCGGAGGCCTGGTCACCCGGGGGACTTAGTCTTTTTTACGATCGGCTTTATAGGGGCCTGGTCACCCGGGGGACTTAGTCTTTTTTACGATCGGCTTTATAGGGGCCTGGTCACCCGGGGGACTTAGTCTTTTTTACGACCGGCTTTATAGGGGCCTGGTCACCCGGGGGACTTAGTCTTTTTTACGATCGGCTTTTCGGAGGCCTGGTCACCCGGGGGACTTAGTCTTTTTTACGATCGGCTTTATAGGGGCCTGGTCACCCGGGGGACTTAGTCTTTTTTACGATCGGCTTTATAGGGGCCTGGTCACCCGGGGGACTTAGTCTTTTTTACGACCGGCTTTATAGGGGCCTGGTCACCCGGGGGACTTAGTCTTTTTTACGATCGGCTTTAAAGGGGCCTGGTCACCCGGGGGACTTAGTCTTTTTTACGATCGGCTTTATAGGGGCCTGGTCACCCGGGGGACTTAGTCTTTTTTACGATCGGCTTTATAGGGGCCTGGTCACCCGGGGGACTTAGTCTTTTTTACGATCGGCTTTATAGGGGCCTGGTCACCCGGGGGACTTAGTCTTTTTTACGATCGGCTTTAAAGGGGCCTGGTCACCCGGGGGACTTAGTCTTTTTTACGATCGGCTTTATAGGGGCCTGGTCACCCGGGGGACTTAGTCTTTTTTACGATCGGCTTTATAGGGGCCTGGTCACCCGGGGGACTTAGTCTTTTTTACGATCGGCTTTATAGGGGCCTGGTCACCCGGGGGACTTAGTCTTTTTTACGACCGGCTTTATAGGGGCCTGGTCACCCGGGGGACTTAGTCTTTTTTACGATCGGCTTTATAGGGGCCTGGTCACCCGGGGGACTTAGTCTTTTTTACGATCGGCTTTTCGGAGGCCTGGTCACCCGGGGGACTTAGTCTTTTTTACGATCGGCTTTATAGGGGCCTGGTCACCCGGGGGACTTAGTCTTTTTTACGATCGGCTTTATAGGGGCCTGGTCACCCGGGGGACTTAGTCTTTTTTACGACCGGCTTTATAGGGGCCTGGTCACCCGGGGGACTTAGTCTTTTTTACGATCGGCTTTTCGGAGGCCTGGTCACCCGGGGGACTTAGTCTTTTTTACGATCGGCTTTATAGGGGCCTGGTCACCCGGGGGACTTAGTCTTTTTTACGATCGGCTTTATAGGGGCCTGGTCACCCGGGGGACTTAGTCTTTTTTACGACCGGCTTTATAGGGGCCTGGTCACCCGGGGGACTTAGTCTTTTTTACGATCGGCTTTATAGGGGCCTGGTCACCCGGGGGACTTAGTCTTTTTTACGATCGGCTTTATAGGGGCCTGGTCACCCGGGGGACTTAGTCTTTTTTACGATCGGCTTTATAGGGGCCTGGTCACCCGGGGGACTTAGTCTTTTTTACGACCGGCTTTTCGGAGGCCTGGTCACCCGCGGGACTTAGTCTTTTTTACGACCGGCTTTATAGGGGCCTGGTCACCCGGGGGACTTAGTCTTTTTTACGATCGGCTTTATAGGGGCCTGGTCACCCGGGGGACTTAGTCTTTTTTACGATCGGC
>NW_028296709.1:12500-15000 GCF_055471065.1 Atractosteus spatula | reverse complement strand
CAGGCTCCCCCGCCTGCCCTGGGGCAGGCCGGGGTGCCGAGGGCGCCCCCCGCACACCTGCGGGGCTGGCCGCCCTCTGTCAGGCTCCCCCGCCTGCCCTGGGACAGGCCGGGGTGCCGAGGGCTCAGCCCGCACACCTGCGGGGCTGGCCGCCCTCTGTCAGGCTCCCCCGCCTGCCCTGGGGCAGGCCGGGGTGCCGAGGGCGCCCCCCGCACACCTGCGGGGCTGGCCGCCCTCTGTCAGGCTCCCCCGCCTGCCCTGGGACAGGCCGGGGTGCCGAGGGCGCCCCCCGCACACCTGCGGGGCTGGCCGCCCTCTGTCAGGCTCCCCCGCCTGCCCTGGGGCAGGCCGGGGTGCCGAGGGCGCCCCCCGCACACCTGCGGGGCTGGCCGCCCTCTGTCAGGCTCCCCCGCCTGCCCTGGGGCAGGCCGGGGTGCCGAGGGCGCCCCCCGCACAGCTGCGGGGCTGGCCGCCCTCTGACAGGCTCCCTGCGTGCCTGGGGAGAGGCCACCCCTGTTTCGGCCTCTCCCTCGTACCCGGGACCACGCCACCGCTGACTCGGCCTGCCCACGTGCCTGGGACAAAGCCACCCGAGTTTCGGTCCTGCCACATACCCGGGACCACACCACTCCAGAATCGGTCCTCCCACATACCCGGGACCACACCACTCGACTTTCGGTACTCCCACATACCCGGAGATACGCCACCGCAACTTCCGTACCCGGTGCCTGCAAGGGAGCGAACCTGGAATCCAAGCCCAGCTTGTGGAGCTCTGCCTGGGCTTGAGCGGGGTGGATTCATCCCCTTAAAAGCTCCATGAAAACGAAAAAGTCTTTTTTTCACCCCGGGAGCGCTCTCAGGCGGTTGCATGCCTCCTGCTAGGCCTGGGCCAAGCCTCCAGGCTTGTGAAAAGGGGAAAAGCACCACAGCAGCGGCGTCTGAGGCACCCGGCTCCCGGTTCGACCGCGAGCAGTGCTTTCGGTTCAGACAGGGGGATCCAAGCCTCCCTGCCCGGGAAATATGCCCCCCGCCTGGGGATGGACTCCGGCCATGCCCCCTGCTGCAGACTTAAGCCCCCTTCCGATTATTTAGACCCATTCAGCGCCGTCCAGCGGGCCGGCCACCTGGTCACCCCCGACAGATTCGGGACGCCTGGTCACCCGCTGGACTTAGTCTTTTTTACGATCGGCTTTAAAGGGGCCTGGTCACCCGGGGGACTTAGTCTTTTTTACGATCGGCTTTATAGGGGCCTGGTCACCCGGGGGACTTAGTCTTTTTTACGATCGGCTTTATAGGGGCCTGGTCACCCGGGGGACTTAGTCTTTTTTACGATCGGCTTTATAGGGGCCTGGTCACCCGGGGGACTTAGTCTTTTTTACGATCGGCTTTAAAGGGGCCTGGTCACCCGGGGGACTTAGTCTTTTTTACGATCGGCTTTATAGGGGCCTGGTCACCCGGGGGACTTAGTCTTTTTTACGATCGGCTTTATAGGGGCCTGGTCACCCGGGGGACTTAGTCTTTTTTACGATCGGCTTTATAGGGGCCTGGTCACCCGGGGGACTTAGTCTTTTTTACGACCGGCTTTATAGGGGCCTGGTCACCCGGGGGACTTAGTCTTTTTTACGATCGGCTTTATAGGGGCCTGGTCACCCGGGGGACTTAGTCTTTTTTACGATCGGCTTTTCGGAGGCCTGGTCACCCGGGGGACTTAGTCTTTTTTACGATCGGCTTTATAGGGGCCTGGTCACCCGGGGGACTTAGTCTTTTTTACGATCGGCTTTATAGGGGCCTGGTCACCCGGGGGACTTAGTCTTTTTTACGACCGGCTTTATAGGGGCCTGGTCACCCGGGGGACTTAGTCTTTTTTACGATCGGCTTTTCGGAGGCCTGGTCACCCGGGGGACTTAGTCTTTTTTACGATCGGCTTTATAGGGGCCTGGTCACCCGGGGGACTTAGTCTTTTTTACGATCGGCTTTATAGGGGCCTGGTCACCCGGGGGACTTAGTCTTTTTTACGACCGGCTTTATAGGGGCCTGGTCACCCGGGGGACTTAGTCTTTTTTACGATCGGCTTTAAAGGGGCCTGGTCACCCGGGGGACTTAGTCTTTTTTACGATCGGCTTTATAGGGGCCTGGTCACCCGGGGGACTTAGTCTTTTTTACGATCGGCTTTATAGGGGCCTGGTCACCCGGGGGACTTAGTCTTTTTTACGATCGGCTTTATAGGGGCCTGGTCACCCGGGGGACTTAGTCTTTTTTACGATCGGCTTTAAAGGGGCCTGGTCACCCGGGGGACTTAGTCTTTTTTACGATCGGCTTTATAGGGGCCTGGTCACCCGGGGGACTTAGTCTTTTTTACGATCGGCTTTATAGGGGCCTGGTCACCCGGGGGACTTAGTCTTTTTTACGATCGGCTTTATAGGGGCCTGGTCACCCGGGGGACTTAGTCTTTTTTACGACCGGCTTTATAGGGGCCTGGTCACCCGGGGGACTTAGTCTT
>NW_028296709.1:0-2500 GCF_055471065.1 Atractosteus spatula | reverse complement strand
CACACCTGCGGGGCTGGCCGCCCTCTGTCAGGCTCCCCCGCCTGCCCTGGGACAGGCCGGGGTGCCGAGGGCGCCCCCCGCACACCTGCGGGGCTGGCCGCCCTCTGTCAGGCTCCCCCGCCTGCCCTGGGGCAGGCCGGGGTGCCGAGGGCGCAGCCCGCACACCTGCGGGGCTGGCCGCCCTCTGTCAGGCTCCCCCGCCTGCCCTGGGGCAGGCCGGGGTGCCGAGGGCTCAGCCCGCACAGCTGCGGGGCTGGCCGCCCTCTGTCAGGCTCCCCCGCCTGCCCTGGGGCAGGCCGGGGTGCCGAGGGCTCAGCCCGCACAGCTGCGGGGCTGGCCGCCCTCTGTCAGGCTCCCCCGCCTGCCCTGGGGCAGGCCGGGGTGCCGAGGGCGCCCCCCGCACACCTGCGGGGCTGGCCGCCCTCTGTCAGGCTCCCCCGCCTGCCCTGGGGCAGGCCGGGGTGCCGAGGGCTCAGCCCGCACACCTGCGGGGCTGGCCGCCCTCTGTCAGGCTCCCCCGCCTGCCCTGGGGCAGGCCGGGGTGCCGAGGGCGCCCCCCGCACACCTGCGGGGCTGGCCGCCCTCTGTCAGGCTCCCCCGCCTGCCCTGGGGCAGGCCGGGGTGCCGAGGGCTCAGCCCGCACAGCTGCGGGGCTGGCCGCCCTCTGTCAGGCTCCCCCGCCTGCCCTGGGGCAGGCCGGGGTGCCGAGGGCGCCCCCCGCACACCTGCGGGGCTGGCCGCCCTCTGTCAGGCTCCCCCGCCTGCCCTGGGGCAGGCCGGGGTGCCGAGGGCGCCCCCCGCACACCTGCGGGGCTGGCCGCCCTCTGTCAGGCTCCCCCGCCTGCCCTGGGACAGGCCGGGGTGCCGAGGGCTCAGCCCGCACACCTGCGGGGCTGGCCGCCCTCTGTCAGGCTCCCCCGCCTGCCCTGGGGCAGGCCGGGGTGCCGAGGGCGCCCCCCGCACACCTGCGGGGCTGGCCGCCCTCTGTCAGGCTCCCCCGCCTGCCCTGGGACAGGCCGGGGTGCCGAGGGCGCCCCCCGCACACCTGCGGGGCTGGCCGCCCTCTGTCAGGCTCCCCCGCCTGCCCTGGGGCAGGCCGGGGTGCCGAGGGCGCCCCCCGCACACCTGCGGGGCTGGCCGCCCTCTGTCAGGCTCCCCCGCCTGCCCTGGGGCAGGCCGGGGTGCCGAGGGCGCCCCCCGCACAGCTGCGGGGCTGGCCGCCCTCTGACAGGCTCCCTGCGTGCCTGGGGAGAGGCCACCCCTGTTTCGGCCTCTCCCTCGTACCCGGGACCACGCCACCGCTGACTCGGCCTGCCCACGTGCCTGGGACAAAGCCACCCGAGTTTCGGTCCTGCCACATACCCGGGACCACACCACTCCAGAATCGGTCCTCCCACATACCCGGGACCACACCACTCGACTTTCGGTACTCCCACATACCCGGAGATACGCCACCGCAACTTCCGTACCCGGTGCCTGCAAGGGAGCGAACCTGGAATCCAAGCCCAGCTTGTGGAGCTCTGCCTGGGCTTGAGCGGGGTGGATTCATCCCCTTAAAAGCTCCATGAAAACGAAAAAGTCTTTTTTTCACCCCGGGAGCGCTCTCAGGCGGTTGCATGCCTCCTGCTAGGCCTGGGCCAAGCCTCCAGGCTTGTGAAAAGGGGAAAAGCACCACAGCAGCGGCGTCTGAGGCACCCGGCTCCCGGTTCGACCGCGAGCAGTGCTTTCGGTTCAGACAGGGGGATCCAAGCCTCCCTGCCCGGGAAATATGCCCCCCGCCTGGGGATGGACTCCGGCCATGCCCCCTGCTGCAGACTTAAGCCCCCTTCCGATTATTTAGACCCATTCAGCGCCGTCCAGCGGGCCGGCCACCTGGTCACCCCCGACAGATTCGGGACGCCTGGTCACCCGCTGGACTTAGTCTTTTTTACGATCGGCTTTAAAGGGGCCTGGTCACCCGGGGGACTTAGTCTTTTTTACGATCGGCTTTATAGGGGCCTGGTCACCCGGGGGACTTAGTCTTTTTTACGATCGGCTTTATAGGGGCCTGGTCACCCGGGGGACTTAGTCTTTTTTACGATCGGCTTTATAGGGGCCTGGTCACCCGGGGGACTTAGTCTTTTTTACGATCGGCTTTAAAGGGGCCTGGTCACCCGGGGGACTTAGTCTTTTTTACGATCGGCTTTATAGGGGCCTGGTCACCCGGGGGACTTAGTCTTTTTTACGATCGGCTTTATAGGGGCCTGGTCACCCGGGGGACTTAGTCTTTTTTACGATCGGCTTTATAGGGGCCTGGTCACCCGGGGGACTTAGTCTTTTTTACGACCGGCTTTATAGGGGCCTGGTCACCCGGGGGACTTAGTCTTTTTTACGATCGGCTTTATAGGGGCCTGGTCACCCGGGGGACTTAGTCTTTTTACGATCGGCTTTTCGGAGGCCTGGTCACCCGGGGGACTTAGTCTTTTTTACGATCGGCTTTATAGGGGCCTGGTCACCCGGG